>NC_136491.1:123485502-123523002 GCF_053919585.1 Euprymna scolopes
ATCATCATGTGTGTGTGTTCACTTTTTCTGTGTGTCTACAAAAGGCTTTTTTCAGAAAAGCGGTCGCTTGCTTCACAACTTTTAAAAACTTTTTATATCACATATAAATTGTAATATCTCACAGTTAACAACCAAGCTCGCCTGTCTATTTAATTTCCTCGATTTCGGGCAGATAAATATTCAACATTTGTCGCTCGCCGCATGTGGGTTAGTCTTTTTCCTATAACATCTGGGGGTGGGGGAAAGCGTTCAGCAGTAAATGAAATCCCGCAGTCAAACTTGACCCCATTAACTCATTAAAACGGGCACCTGCTAAATCCAAGTAATTAAATAAATTCAAACGTGTTTCCGTTAGCATGTCGCGGTGGAGCAATCGTTAACGTCGCACGTTTTTTTACAACTTTGCCTCAAGGTTTCGGGTTCGATCCTCATACTTACTTTTTTTTACCCCCCCCCCCCTACCCCCCGGAGTTTCCGCACACACCTCCAAACACCCGGGCAACGCCGGGTACTCCTCGCTAGTTGTTTCTAATTCTCTTACGGTGTTGTTCGTCGTCCAACTGATAATCCCATTATTTGCTTATTGTCAAGATTGTGCACTCTTCTGGACTTCCGGTTGATGCTATTCATTTAATAATCACGCAGAAGGTCTCGAATATAGCTGGTACAGGATATGTAGTGGATATGTTTCATAAAAAAACAACATTGTTTTGCTTATGGCGCGTGTGTACGGATTTGGTCTCCTCTTGGGTCTGAATTAATATATGTTTATTCATAGTGATAGGTTTCAATATTTTTCTATAACAAGTAAAACTTTTTATTAGTTTTTTCAATAGGTTTTATGTGTTTTTTTAATGCTTTTTTTTCTTATGAATTCTGAAAGTTTCCAATTCATTTTGACACGGCTTATCCTTTTTAATCCAAGAAAAAAATACTGTATATTTTTTCCTGAGGAGCTAATGTAAGTTTTGGATAATTTGTTCGGTATGTTCATACCATCCAATAAAACACATGTAAGACGTAGCGATAAAGCAATATGAATGTGAATTCTTGTTTATATTCAAATGAATATTATTTTAACGTTGCTACATGATCATGACAATGTCTTAATCAATTAGGTGTAAGTAAATGTCATGAGAGTGTATCAAAATAATGTTTATTTGAATATAAATCATAGTATATATATATACATATATATATATGTGTGTGTGTGTGTGTGTGTGTGTGTGTGTGTGTGTGTGTGTGTGTGTGTGTGTGTGTGTGTGTGATTAGAGTTGTCATTGTGACGGTTGTAGGTTCGGTCCATGGCTGGGGAAAGGTGTTTGTTTAGCCGCACTGATGAGTTGTGATACAACGAAACAATACTGTATGTGGGTGACACACACACACACACACACATACATATATATATATATATATATATATATATATATATATATATATATATATATATATTAATGCAAATAGTTAATAAAACATGTTAAAAACAATTTGAAAAAGAGTTAAAAACATATTTAATTTTAAAAAGGAAACACTAAATAAGTGGATAGTCCTTAATCCACAGAGTTTCGAAGAAATACTTTCCTTCTCATCAGAGGGTAGGATTTAGCAAAATGCGGGATCGGATTTTGCTTGCAAAAGTATTTAATGAAACTACAAGTAAGTCATAGATCTTACTTGATAACAAAAAGAGAAGCAGAGGGAATAGGGTGAAGAAAAGAGTGATTTCGTGTGAATGGATAGTCTGGTGAAGGGTAAAGTATCCAATGACGTTAAAATCCAAAAATGCAGAATCCAAGAAAGTTAGTTAAATTTCCATTCATACAAGTAAAACCCAAGGGAATCGCGTAATTAGAAGATAGTCCAAAGTAATCCAAAAGGCAGAAATCCGTGGAATAATTCACAAATAGGTACAAGGAAAAGGGAATTAATTCCAATAATATTATTAAAAGAAAGATAAGATGTGCGTAAAAAATAGAAAAGAAATTAAACTCGACTGTCGAGGCAAGGCTAAATTAAGAAAAATGAGTGAAGAAGAAAATGAGTGAAGAAGAAAAAAAATAGAATGGTGATTAAATTAATTTTAAAATAGAACAGCCAATGTCAAAATGACCCAGACAAGATGACGTTGAAAGGCACCAAAAACTAAAGCAAAAAAGGGGTCAACTGAAATGTACAAGTTATTATTTAAGAATTAAATTATCAGCAGGAGTTATTAAAGGACACCAAATAAAATAAAAAAAGATAAAATAAATACATACACATATATATGAATACATACAATTACGCATAAATATATATATATATATACACAAACACACAACAAACGCCCCCCCCCAACACACACATACATACATATAAGTAAATAGATTTAAAAAAAAAAATTTTTTTTATTCAATCTTTACCCCAAACAAGGCACGTGCCAATTTGAAGTAGGGGGCTACTATCGGAGACAATTTGTGGGGGCGTTATGAAGGGAAATGAGTAGAAAGGTGTTTGTTCACATTACACTTGAACTTCTGCATATCAGTACAGTTGGGAAAGCAATATCCCGGAAGGGTGTTCCAAAGACTTGCAGTTCTGGAGAAGAAACTATTAGAGTAAAAGGCTTTCTTACACCTAGGGATCTCTACTGTAAAGGGGTGGGACTTGGCTGCTTGTCAGGCTAGTCGGGGGTAGTCACGTCAAGGAGGTACAAGCGTTTGCAGTTCGTCAGGGCATTCACCATTAAAGTACTTGTAGAACAGGCAGAGGGATGCAACATTTCTCGATGGGACAGAGGCTGAAGCCTAGATGACAGTTCAGGACCTTTCAGGTTGGAGACTCTCTTTTGGACCCTGTCCAGGAGTGGGAGACAAGCAGCAGATGCACCAACCCAAATGTGACAGCAGTACTCCATACATGGGCGAATGGTGGTCTTATAGAGGTACAGGATACTTTCAGTTGTAAGTAATTTTCTGGCACGGTAGAGAGAGCCCACCTTCTTTGCAATGCTCACAATATATATATTCCAGTTCATGTTCCCGGTAAACGTTAGGCCGAGGAGTTTAAAGGAAGTACTTTCAGACAGTGTGTTCTTGGCCACTACTATTGGTGGTAGAAAAGGTTTCTTGTAGTTTTTGAAGGAAACAAGCTTAGTCTTGGCAGCATTGAAGGTGACCATCCATTTTTGTCCCCATTCCACTACAGATTGGAGGTCATCCTCTAGTGTTTCTGCCATTTCCTTAGATATGTGTTCATTTGATTTCCCCTCATGCCTGTTATAGAGGGTGGTGTCATCGGCAAATATACCTATCTCCGAAACAATTTTGTCAGGGAGGTCATTTATGAATATCAGGAATAATAAAGGTTCAAGGATAGACCCCTGAGGTACTCCCGCATTTACATCATATTGTTTGGATGTACGACCGTCGAGGACAAGTTGGATTTTTCTCTTACTTAAGAAGGATTTAATTACATTATGTATTCTTCCAGTGATACGATATGATCTAATTTTTCTTAGAAGACCATCGTGCCATATCCTATCAAAAGCCTTAGATATATCAAGGGCTACCGCTCTACCCTCCCCTGTTTTGTCCAGTGAACGGTATATACGTTCAGAGACTACAGTTAAGATATCTGCTGTTGGACGGGCTTTCCTGAATCCATATAGTTTGTCGGTCAGGAGTTTAGCAGCTGTTAGGTGTTGGACTAGAGCTTTAACTAAATTAACTAAGGACTCAAGTATTTTGGCGAAAAGTGGGAGGAGACTAATGGGGCGATAATTTAGTGGGTCAGTTCTTTCACCAGAATTCTTGAAGACTGGTACCACAGAAGCGGTTTTCCAGCAGTCGGGAAAGCAAGATTCGTTAACGAGTAAAAAAAAAAAAAATTTTGAGGGGAGAAGATGGCTGGTATCTGCAAATTCCGGATAAAGGAAGTAAATATGTAAGTAAATGCATATAGTGAAATATAAGTAACCATACATGTAGAATATAAATGTATAGGTAGATTGATATATTTGATGAATAGGAATATTTAAACACTAAAACAATAATAATAATATGATATTTAATTTGTCCGTTCTCAGAAAGTGTTAATTCCGATGTATGATGGATGTTAATAACTGACAGATCGTAGAACTATCGACCTTTTATGTAAATAATGCATTATTGCAGCATTTGGTGCTCAGACGTTAATAAAGTGTTACCGAAATAGAAGCCAGATGGTTTTCTAAAAACTTCAAGGTTCAAATTGGCAGCCTATTCGAGTCTTGAAATGTTGCAATAGAAATAATGCATTATTTATATAAAAGGACAGATAGTTCTACGATCTGCCATCAAACATCAAACATACACCGGAATTAACACTATCTGAGAACGGACAAATTAAATATCATATTATTAACACTTTCCCGCCATCTAAGTAACATATTATTAACATACTAGCAGAACCTAGATACGAGCATTGATCAAGAAAATCAAAAGAACCCAGCAAACTAATTCTCCCACCATTGAATTCCATATAAATATTATTTTGTATTTTTTTATGCTATATTTTTATTAATGTAAAGTGTTCTGCAAGTATTTTGATTACATAATAGATGGGCACATGTCAGATAGTGATTACATCAGCCAGTATTAATCTTGACATTAGTTGAACTAAGTACAGATCGAAGTGATACGAAGTTGGTAAATAAACCAGTTTCCACAAAATTTTAACGGGAAAAGTGACCTAAGGATTAGCAATAAACAAAAAAAAAAATAGAGACGAAAAAGGTGCGTCTACTAAAAGACTAAAAAACTGATAAAAAAAAAAAAACAATTACACTCGATCACTTTGGTACTCACTTGCTGGAGAGAATTTGAATGATTACTGGACACCATGGTATGTCTGTATAGGAGTTTGTCAGTGAAATCTTTCTTTAATGACTGAACCACTTCATGGATGGTAAGCAACACTGGAAAGACTATCACCATCTACAACTATGCTTGGACCATGGTATCTCTGTATAGGAGTTTGTCAGGGACCCTGGCATGAAAATACTTTCCATTTGAAGTAAACCCTGACTAAATATTAGAAAAACAAAACAAGACAAATAAAAATAAATAAATTGTCCTTCTATCGAGTATATCATTCCTGCCAAAATATTTCGCGCATTGCTGTTGTATCAGGAAAGTACGCCTCAATTATTTCAATCCGTTGCTGCTTGTTATAGCGATTAGTTGGAACCATATTGGTGTCAAAAGAATCTCCCAGACTTGCTGTCTAAAAAATTATGGAAAAATATTATAAAGCACAACTTTAGGATGAAAAACAATTTTTTTTTTACCATCCTGCATAAGGTCTGTAAAATATTAATGAATATATTTTCACTCGTATATATAGCATAAAATAAACGATTTATTTTATTCAATAAACAGCAATTTGTGCTAATTGCATTTACAGATTGTGAACGAAGATAGCCCCCTCTATTAAAAGAAGCCGTTGACAATGAGGAACTGATAAAAATCGGAAAAATCTTTATTAAAAAAAAGACTAAATACTAGCAGAATAAAAGAAAAACAGCTCTTTAACCAGTTTATATACCAGTCAGAAAGAGGTAAACAAGAGTATAAACCTTTCTATTTCTGGAAGTGGCACCTCAGCCATGACAAAGGTCAACCAGGATCAGCCATCATACCTTGATTAAAACAAAGGTTTTGACCTCTTATCTCCGGCATATACAGCAACTAAAAAAAGAAAAAAGAGGAATAAGAAACCTTTAAGGGAAAAGAAAGGTGTTTTGATACCATTAGTCACATTTTGAAAAGTGGAGTGAGACATAAAACGAAATTCTGGGCAAGGAAATTAAAGAATCAACGAAAGCATTGCAGATGACAAATATAAAAAAAAAAACATCTTTTATTCAAAATAGTGGTAATGCCTAGGAGAATGACCTGCTGTAGACTTTAAAACTTTTGTTAAATTCAGAATCACACAAAAGCGATATTTTTCATTCTAACAGTAAGCATACGTATGTGTGGCAATACCCATCTATCTTTCTCTGTTTCTTTCTCTCTCTCTCTCCCTCTCTCTCTCTCTCTCTCTCTCTCTCTCTCTCTCTCTCTCTCTATATATATATATATATATATATATATATATATATATATATATATATGTATAGTCATCTACATACAGTACTGTTTAGTGCGGCTAGACAAGCAACTACCTCAAGCCAGGATCAAAATCCGATCGCCCAAACGACAGTCAGAGCTTCTAACCATTGCGCTATACGACTACTGCTATGCGAGCAGTGAATTAACAATGTTTTCACATTGTCCAAAGTACCTAAGCTCAATTTGTTTATACAAAGAGCATCGCTTCATACGCCAATGGTAATTTGTATATCACTTCCCAATGTATATAAACAGACAGAAAGTATGCACGTGCACACACACACACACACACACACACACACACACAAATATATATATATATATATATATATATATATATATATATATATATATATATATATATATATATATATATATAGGAGAATTTACGAGTGAGGAGACTTGGCCACTCCTTTATCTAATTAAAACCCAAGTATGAAAATAATTATTAGCTTTGTTTCTAGAGAACTCTTCAGTAGGGAGGAATAACTTGCTCACTATGGATTACTTCCCGTGATACATAGCTGAGAGGGAGCACTAACTCATTTTGGAGGAACTTTTTTCAATTCCCCAGTTTTACCTCCGAACCCATAGTAACTTTGATGACATTGGTAGTGCATTTTTTTTGTTTTTGTTTTTGCGTCTGTAAAGAGTGTCCATTCAGCCTACATTTCAGCATATTTCTTAAAACGTGGCAATCATTGTTAATTTCACTGAGTTTTTGTGTTCAGATTTTCCTTGTAGGAAGAGTTGGCCACAGTATGGCCAACTCTTCTCACATGTAACCACCTCTTCATGTTGCTCGTACTGGTTTTTATCTACATAGTACTGTGTTCTGAATGAATTGTTGATAGTTTTTCATGCATTCCTTTGCATTAGTGTGTCTATACAGTATAATTATTAACTCAAAACACATCTAGCTCAAGCCTCTCTTAACATAAATTTTTTTCGTTGCTTTAAATTTCTCAAAACTGTTCGTTCTATTGTGCAGGCTTTTCAAAATGCATCTGACTTGTTCTTTATTAATAAAATCTTTATTTCAACAGAATACAGTATGCATGCATAGAATCCACATGGATGACGAGAAAGAAGAAAACGATCATACTTTGTTTTTGTTCTGTTTGCAGATCATCTTTGAAGGATTCACAATGCCTCGCCAAAGAAAAAGAACCAATGAGCTGATTCCAGGCGATGTCTTACGGGCAGCAGTGACCAGAGTTCTGAATGGAGAATCTGCAAAAACTGTATCAAAAGACATAGGATTTCCCAGAACAACTCTCCGTCGAAAGACTGCTCTCTCTCAACACCGCAACAGTCTATTCAAAAGCACAGATCCTTTCCAGTGCAGAGGAGAAAGAAGTGACAGACTATCTACAAAAATGTTCCATAATATTCCATGGCAGACAACAAGGGCAGCAAAAGAACTGTCATATGAAATGATTGTTGTTAATGGTAAAAAAGTTCCTGCTTCATGGAAGGCAAGCAAACAGGCTGGAAAAGAATGGCTTATTGGATTTCTCAGATGACACCCTCAACCTTCAATTCGGAAATCTGAGGCCACTTCTCTTGTCCGTGCAACAGCCTTCAACAAACACAACATAAATCAGTTTTTGATTTAGAGAGGAAATACAAGAGTCTGAATGCCGAAGGATGAAAAATTTTCAATCTGGTTGAGATTGGTTTCATGACTGTGCAGAAGTTGCCCAAAGTTATTGCTGTCAAAGTAAAGCAGGTTGGTCAAATGACCAGTAAAGAAAGGAGGGAGCTTATTACTGTCTGCAGTATAGTGTCAGCAACAGGTGTTATCTTGCCGCAAGCGTTCATATTCCCCAGAAAGAAGTTTCAGCAGCATAAGATGAACAGTACTCCTGAGGAAAGTTTGGGCTTTGTCACAGACAATGGGAAGTTTTGATAATCATCAAAGTCACCTGTCATTGCAAGCATTGACATATGCAGAAGAAAACTATGTGCACATCATCACTCTCATCCTTCATACCAGCAACAAAACGCAGTCTATGGCTTGCACTGTCTATTAGCCAGTGAAATCTTTCTTCAATGACAGCGCCACTTCATCAGCGACACTAAAAAAGACCATCACCATCTAATACATAACTGAGTTGATAAACTATGCTTGGACTCTAGGGGCAACCTCAGCAAACATCACCACTTCAAAGTATCTGACATCTGGCCCCTGGCCAGGCACATCTTTCCTGACTATTTCTTTGCCCCATCTGATGTCACCAATCGTCCTGTTCCTTCAGAAACTCTCTCTTCCTCCTCCCAACAAAGTGTCTCAATTGCCCCCAACGATCCCTCACCCACAACAGTTCAAGCACCTCATTCTCCACAACCGTCCACGTCTGGAGTCAGTATTACTTTGTCAGGAGTAGCACCAACATCTATCGGAACTACACCAACTGGAAAAATCTGTGACCCTGGCAAAGAAGCAACACCACTCTTTTTTGTTTCTCAAATCTCCACCAAGGACAAATAGCAGGAGAGGTCGGAAGAGAGTCAAGTGCGTGATTGCCACTCCGTCAGAATACCTTGAGAAACTAGTTAAAAAATTTCAGTCAAAAGTGATGAAAAGCCAAATCAAAAAAAGGAAAGCAACATCCAAACCAGCCAAACTGTCCCCATCAAGGAGTATGGCAACGATGATATGAACATTAATACTTTGGTTGATGTCAAGTCCAATGACTATGAAAGCGAAAATAACAAGGATGAAGATCGAGAACTAATTTTGGGCAGCGTAGATAGTGTGAGAGCTGGAGATTTTGTGCTATGCAAGTATGAAGGCAAAAAATCAACGGCTTTGTAAAAAGTCCAAAGGACATGGATACAGAGGGTAGAATAGATCGATTTTCTAAGAACGACCAGAAAAGTCCAAGGAAAGTTCATCAAGCCTCAGGTTGAAAACATTGATAGAATGCCACTTAGCATCATTAAAGCCAAACTCACTCGAACCAGACTCCTTGGAACAACAGAACGCACCAAGAACACTTTCTTCTTTCAAGAGTCGTTATAAAAATTTGAACATTTGCTAATTAAAACACATCTGGGGTACAGATTTCTAACTAGTGTGTGTGTGTGTGTGTGTGTGTGTGTGTGTGTGTGTGTGTGTGTGTGTGTTTATATTTCATTATTCATGTGTAGTATTGATCATATAAAGATCACTATATTGCTGAGCCGAATGCATATTTCAGAATGTTTTCAGATGTTATTATGATGCAGAAATTATGTAAACACAAGTAAATATGCTCATTTGTTGTATTTTGTTATTGAGAGCTAGAAAAGGCTGACTTCTTTTAATTTGACCAACTCACCCCATCTGTGGCCAAGTTTCCCCATTGAAGTGGTTAAGTCACCCAACATCTCTAATCGCACATGGTATGTCTGGAATTTTATTCTCAACTTTTTGTTTTTACATACTTATATAAATAAAACTTATTCCATATCATGAAAAAAATGTGTGTTGTGTATATGTGCAAATTTTCAGTTTGCTACAACCAATTACATCAACCCTAGTGAAAGAAATATAAAAAAAGGCAGATTTTGAGGCAAACTCTCCCCACCCTCCACTACATATATATATATATATATATATATATATATATATATATATATATGTGTGTGTGTGTGTGTGTGTGTGTGTGTGATGGACTCTCCCATCGATTTCAACATATGAACTTCCACCACAACAACCAAGTTTCTCAGAAATCCACACAGATGATTTTTTTTTATAGTGGTGAAGGTGAAGAACCAGCCACACTTTTTAGTATTACTGCTAATCTTTGTTGGTGCAGATGACTGCCACAGGACAGTATACAGTAGACCGCAGGATTTTACATCAGAGTTTCCTTCTTCTAGATGCATCTTATAAAAGACTGGGGGTGCATCTCTCGCAGTGAATGAATGCGCCCCCAGATACCAACTTGGAAATTTCTACAACTCGGCGCGGTACATAGAGCGCCTAGCCTTGCAAAATGGTTATCCATCTGGTACTGGCCAGGCTCAATGTTGCTTTACTTCGGTGATCTGACAAGAACTGGTGTGAACGTGATTGTGCCGTATATATGTTGTGTAGCAGCGGGTTCATATCGGAGATGGCGAGGAGCGTTCATATTGGGGCCTTTTATAATGGGACTCATATACAGACATAACGATAGTGATGATCAGGGAGAGAAGACATTTATATAGTTCTGGGATGCTTGGGACTTCATATATATATACTGACTGGAGATGTATACAATTTCTTAACACAGAGGAGGGGAGATGCATAATCCTCGAAGGGTTAGACAATGTTCATTATAGATAATTATAAGAAAAATTACTTTTTCTGTTGTAACTGAATGACGACACGAGACAACACTTACAAAACACAATGATGGTTGCGTTATTTATCTGATCGGCCGGTCGATGAACGTCAGGAATTCATTGAATCTACATGGTTAATCTTCTACCCTTTTGCTTTCAAGAGATTAACTAACCACTGACTGCCAACTGACTGACTCTCAACTCTCTCTCTGACTGACTCTCTGAGGAACCCATAGAACTATATGGAGAATTGTCCTTTGTCTATGACGCCAGAAGTGTGTTTTTCAAACGTGACTAATTTCACGTGGCTATGCATATGTTTGTCCTAAACACACTTGCGCAAACAAAAGAATCCTCTCCTAACCTATTTCTGACATCCCATTTCTTAGCGTTTCCTACAGGGTTCGATTCTAGGCTTATCCTAATCTCAGTTTTACTTATTTAATATTCTTCTTATTTACATGGAAATGGTGACAGCTCTTTCCATGTAACATATATATATATATATATATATATATATATATATATATATATATATATATATATATATATATATATATATATATACTAGCAAAAATACCCATCGTTGACTGGGTTCAAAAACAGCCTACAGAAAATGGACTCTGATTTATGAAAGTATGATAAGTTATGAAAAGGAAGGCTTGTAAAGGGATAGCTTCGAATTTGGGGGGGTATCAAAACCAAAGCAAAATATGATGAAAGTAGAAATAAAATACAGGGTGGCCGAAAAGTCCCAGGATACTCTATTTTTAATATTTTAATGCTGTTAAATATGATTGATTTTAATATTCTAATGTTGTTAAAACAATTTATTTCATTTATTTTTTCAGGTTATGACTGACATCAGTGTATTTACTGTTGAGGAGCGCTTAATTGCTGCTGTTTTATTAAAAATACATGTATAGTGTCCTGGGACTTTTCGGCCACCCTGTAGATAAACCCCATAATTTATTATACCATACCTGTTCACACTGAAACACTTATCACAATATTCTGTGGATCTATATTAAAAAAACCTTGTTAAACTTTGTGACATATTTCCATTCTATGGAGGTCAGGCGCGAACGAACACCCCATAATTTTATTATACCATATTTCTTCAAACTGAAACATAATTATCAAAATATACTTACGCAAATAGACATGAAAAGTCTTTGTTAAAGTTTGTGCTTATTTTCATTCTATGGAGGCCAGGCGCGAACGCAGAGCCCACAATTTTATTATACCATCCCTATTTAAGTTAAAAAATACTTATCAAAGTATTCTTATGTACATCTATATCAAAAACACTTGTAAACGTTTTTTTTTTAATTTTTAAATTTTTTATTTCCATACTTTGTGGACCAGGCGCGTACGCAGACCCCACAATTTTAATGAATCATCATTATGCCAGATTAAACATGCCCATTCCTGTGTCTCGATACATCTATCATTATATGTGATCAGTTTTCTATCATAGTCAACCATATAGGAACCTATTCGTGACCAGACACACACACAGACGTTCAGCTTTATATATATATATATATATATATATATATATATATATATATATATATATATATATATATATATATCACCTGTTTATATTTATTTAATCTATTTGCTCATTGAATATGTCTTTACTCCGTTTTACAACCCTCTCTCTTTCTGCCACTCTTCCATATCGTCACCCGATATTATATTATCCCTCTTTTTCTCATATCCCCTATTCTTTATAATTCATATTTCTCTCAAGTTTCTAGTACATATATATAAGAGAGAGAGAGAGAGAGAGAGAGAGAGAGAGAGAGTAAGCACGTGCAGTAGTTTCAACAGAATCATAAAAAAATCGATTCATATTCTAAGGAACAGCATAAATTAAATTTCGTTCGAAATGCCCTTTTCAGGCTAGTCACTTCCCCACAAGTAAAATCGACTCAGGTAACAGTGTACATTTCTACTAGCAAACGAAAGGAAATGATAAGGCCTGGGAAGAATTAAGTACCTAATATTGATTTTTCTTAAAACAACATATTAAAAAAAAAATCGATCTGCCGACTGTATCATAACAAACAGCGGATCTCTTTCTGCCCCGAGGTGTATTCTCGCTTGCCTGGTTCCAAAATGATAACTTTCTTCTTTTCTCCTTTTTTACTCTATGGCCTGTATGGCCATCCTTCCTCTTAAAAACAGATTTCTTGTGATTTGATTGGCCCTCCAATCCCTCGCCATAAAAAAATGAGGGGCTGACTTATGAGACGTTCCCCTACCCCGTGTCAGGAAATTCCTGCTCTTCAATATTAGACTGGATGTTACAGCTTAAAATAAGGAGACACGTACCAGCAAGACTCTCCTTATAATTTTTAAGTCTGTGAGACAATATGTGAATATGATACATTTATGACCTGGAAGTTTAATCTTTCTGCTACTGATATTGATGCTGCGCGACTCTAAGAAAGCGACCCCTGTGATCGACATACGTCAGAAACAGAGATGCGTCATTAAATTCCATCATGCAGACAAAATTGAACAGACCAATATTCACCGGCGCCATCTGGACGTTTACGAAGCCGATGCAGTTAATGTTGATATTGTTAGGAGATGAGGTCGTCAATTTCAGAGGGGTCACAGAGATGTGAGTGACAAGGCGTACTCTGAATTTTTACGATCGAGGCAACAAAAGAGGCAGGTAAAAGTACATTGATAATGGTGGTGGCAATGTAGAAAAATAAATTCTGAAGCACAAGATGTCGCTCATTTTAATAGTACAACTCCCATCTTCGTAGCAATTAAACGTTTTAGTTTTTGAGTGAAAAAATAGGAGCATTACTTTTGGAACGAACTCGTACTAAGCGATATCGTTTAGGAAGCGATTGCAACTCTGATTCAAAATGGCTGCCACATTTTGTTTAAACGTTCTCTAAAGAAGAAACATATCGAAGCTGAAATTTGTTGAAGAGTAACGTGTAACATTAGATTATTATTATTATTATTATTATTATTATTATTATTTATTTATTTATTTATTTATTTATTATCTATATATATTTTTTTGCTTTCTCATCTTGTTTCAATTATTGCTAGATCATTAATATCTCTCAAATGATCGTAAGCAAACCTAATGAAATAAAATGTTTTGGATTTTGTTCTTGGCTTGAAATGAATGTTTCCTGAAGCAATAAAACAAATAAATAAGTATAAATAATCTATCTGTTTATCTCTCTGTGTCTGTCTGTCTGTCTGTCTGTCTGTCTGTCTGTCTGTCTCTCTCTCTCTCTCTCTCTCTCTCTTCTTGGAAACTTTTAAACCTTAAAACAATAAAAACAAAAGAAAAAACTTTGAATTCCAAGTCCTTCGTTCGAAAACGCATTGCTTGTAATTTCTGCAATCATTATATTAGTTTGCTGCCAAGAATTTACGCTAGTCTTAATATTATTATAGGGATTATTAGTAGTTTATCATAAAGGCTGGAATTGAAAAATAAAACATTATTTTTTCTCATGGCTCCCTAGTAAAGTTGTTCAAACATCACTTCTCTTAAAAAGCAACAACAAAATCGTTCCAAATATCGGATCTAAATCTTTGTTTCAGGTTAGTTTTTTGGTATCCTATTTATGTTATTAATATATATATATATATATATATATATATATATATATATATATATATATATGCTCCTATAAATCTTTTTTTGTGTGTCTTAATATTCACATTAAAAACACTTTTTTTTTCTATTTATTAAAAAAAGAAAAACAACAACTTTGTTATATATGGGTCGTGGAATTGCATTCATCTGCAAAAGATCTAGCTAATTTGCATATTTTTAAACATTCATTTTAATTAATTCCCTATTAGTTTTTTCGGTTTTCTTTTGGCATGATCATCTTTAATTAACTATTACGTGCAATTCTACTCATGCAGATATTCTACATGATTTATACTTGCGTAATATTTGCGTGAAAAGGTTATAGTAAACATAAGCCTCTTTCTATATATATTTATGTATGCGTATACATATTTGTTTAAAAAAAAATTGCCTATCAAACTCCTCTGTCAGTTTTTAATCTACAGACATGAAACTTAATATTTTGGGTATTCGAACTCATGCAAAACTTTATATTTGGATTTAGCTAGGGAAAATCAGTGCAAAAGTGTGAAAATAAAAAAGAAATTTGTCAGGTGAAGGTCGGACACTTTATCTGTACCTGAACCTAAACGTAGATTCCATGCATAAAGCTTCTTTCTTAGACCTGCACGCCTGTGGACCTCTGTTCTGTTTTCCTGGTTTCCAACTAACTATAATACTGTCCTCTCCAAGTTCAACATGAACAAGTTCTTGATAAGCCATCCCCTTAAGTAATCCAATCGACCAAATTTCCATTACTAACGATACCTACGATATTTTCCCATTGACTACTGTGCACTCAGTAACCCTTATCATCGAGTGGCTTCTGGGCCTTGATAAATGATCACTCCTATGTAAAAAACAAAAACAAAAAAAAAACGGCATTACGAATATGCATGCTTAACGTAATAGCTATTGCTTCATGTTTTAATTTTTAGCTTTGCAGTCAACATGTATTCATAGCTCAGGCATAAACGTCAAAGGAAAAAGTAAATCGTAAGCTAAACGTTTTGGTTTCAATTCTCGGTGATGGTGCAAGAGTCATGTTTTTTTAACTTTTGAAATCATTACTATATATTGGGTCCGATATAATCTTCTATAAATATAAACGCGAAAATGTATATATGTATGTATGTATGTATGTATGTATGTATGTATGTATGTTCGCTTTTTGTGTATGTCTGTAAAAGGCTTTTTTCCGATAAGCGGTCGGTCGGCTCACAACTTCTTAAAACTTTTTATATCACATATAAATCATAATATCTACGAGTTAACAACAGAGGTCGCCCGTCTATTTAATTTGCTCGAATTTGAAAAGATAAATATTCAATATATTTCGCTCGCCGCATGTGCATTAGGCTTTTTCGTATAATAAAAGCGACACTAATTCAGGCGGTATTTTTTTCCGGTCGCGATCGCCGGAAATGTCCGAAAGCAATCAGATTTGATCAATGTGGAAATATTTTCCTTATATCAGACAATTGCTATTCAATTTGGGCAATCCCCTTGTTATGGGTAGCTGGTCCCCTCCCCAATATCTTGGAAAATAAAAAAGCGTTCCCATAGTAATTAAAATACTGTCCCGCAGTCAAAGTTAACCTTATTAAGTCATTAAAACGGGCACCTGCCAATTCTAAATACTTAAATAAATTCAAACGTGTTTCCGTTAATATGTCGCGGTGGCCTAGTGGTTAACGTCGCATGTTTTTTTTTCACACTTTTATTTCTAACTTTGCCTCAAGGGCTCGAGTTCGATCCTCATACTCACCTACCAAAACATTTTTAACCCACCCCGGAGTTTTGATGTACCCAAAACCACACACACCTCCAAACACCCGGGCAACGCCGGGTACCCCTCGCTAGTCTATATATATAAAAGCGGAAATGTGTGTATGTATGTATTTGTGTTTGTATGTCCGCCAAAAACTTTCGACAGACAGAACAAAAATTCATAAATTTGATCTCATATTAAAGCCCGACCCACCGGACCACAAATATCGAATTTTTGGCCCAAAAGGTCACTTCTAAGTTATTCAGCTGACCGTTTTTCTAGTGGGGGGGGGGGGCAAAAAGTGACATTTTAACGATATTTATACGTGTTTTAATAAACGCTGAGTCATGTCACGTGACCTTGACGTCAGCAAGCTATAATGGCGGTCTGTATATAAAAACATTGCATATCGTTAAAAAAGGCGACAATCATACAAATTAAAATATAAACTTACACGTTATGAAAACGTTACCAAAGTTATTAGCAGCTTGAAAATAGTTAGATACGATAAACGAAACATTACGAGCCAAACTGTCCGAAACAAAAAAAATTTATGCTTAAAAATATTTAGCTACGTGACGAAACATTACCTAAATTCTACACATTTTTAACGTACGACCATTTTTCTTTTTTTTTTTTTTGTATGCTTCTTTGCTTAAGGGAGATAGAGAGGAAGAGGGACACACACACACACACACACACACACACACACACACACACACACACACACACACACACACACACACACACACACACACACACATACACACACACACACACACAGAGAGTTCCAAATATTTTACATCTACTGCGTGCGATTATGTTTTACTTTTATTGTTTTTCATAAACACGGTTTTCGGAAATTTCTTAGTAAACAGGTAATAATTATGTTTTATCTGCAAGAATTTATTTTTTTATTTTATTTATAATATAACCGATTTTTAAATAATATTTACCAAGTATACTCAAGTCATCGAATTCTATTTTTTGTTTTGTTTTACTTACAAATACATTTGAAAAAGTTGTTTTTTCTTTTGTTTTTTTTTAGAAGTTTTATTTAAACAGTCTTTATTTGAACTGAATGAGCTTCTTTTTTTTTTTTAGTTTCAAAGCTGACAAAAAGTGTAAGCCTTCTAGGGAGCTAACCGCGTCAGTATAATTCCAGAAATATATAATGAGAAAACACGGAACATTTTATATATTGATTATACTATATTAATAATATTTTTATGGTAGAAAGTTATTTTGTAAATATTAATTCATTAATTCAAAGCCGGTAAAACTAGCTAATAAAATGTGTAAGCCTTCTGAGGAGCTAACCGCTTCAATATAATTCCAGGAATATATAGTTAGACAACTCGGAACATTTTATATATTGAACATACTTATATTAATAACATTTTTATGGTAGGAAGTTATTAATTCAAAAAAGGAAATACTAGCTGATAAAATGTGCAAGCCTTCAATATCATCTATGCGGAGGCATTAATTTGAACATCTACATTGATAGGCGAATTTATAAATGGAATTCTCACTACACCAAGTGTTCCAGTGCTTTTAGAGAAGAAAATTTTAATGTGTGGCCTTACTATCTAAATCTTTTTTGTGCTTTTTATATTTGAATTTAGTAACCAGAAGAAAAAAAAACAATCAACGTTTTAAAGTGACAATGGGAACAATTAATGGTAATTTTCCCATTTCAATTAAGTAAAAAAAAACTCATCTTTTGGTATTTAAAATTCAGTTTTTTATTACATTTTCATAATTAAATGGATGTTTTTGTGGTTTTCAGATTTGAATTTATTAGCCACAAGAAATGAAAACCAATTCCATTAGAGTCCACCACATTTCCTATCAAGATCAACGTTTTAAAGTGACGATGGGAACCATTAATGGTAAATTTCACATTTCAATTAAGTAAAAAAAAAAACTCATCTTTTGGTTGGTATTTAAAAAATCAGTTTTTTTGTATTACATTTTCATAATTAATTGGATGTTTTTGTGATTTTCAGATTTGAATTTAATGCCAGCTTGCATACATGGCGATTCTGGATGAAGCACTTCACATGGGCCGTGGATTGGATTTCTCTTCTTGTGGCACAAGAAGAGAAAATCAATCCATGGGCCATGTGGAGTACCTAATCCAGCATCCCCATGTATGCAAGCTGGCGATTGCTTTACAAAGTATCCAAAGCCTTTTTTGGCAGAAACACAGTCTTAATACAATGGATATCCACTTTATGAAAGATGAACACCAGAACATGGAGGCCACTCGACAACATTAATTTTTAGATAACAATTAATAACTGTGGACATAACACAATATATCAACCAGAGTAATGATATTTCTACTTTTGCAATTTGTGATGAAACTAAAAGAGATAAAATCAAAATTTATCAAACAGGCCGATAAATCTTCAGTAATGAAGCAATATGGAAGATCTTTGGATTTTAAATATACCAACGATTTCCGACCGTAGCGGCACATCTTGTGAATGGGCAGTTTATTTCAATGACAACACACATATATTTTAGCACAGACACCACCAGAAACTATGCTATGGAGTAAGCAAAAAAAAAAAAGATCTTAAAGTTGTAAATGAGATGTAGCAATAATGAGCTGCAAAAAAAAACAAAACAATGTTAGAATTACATTTTTCACTACAGCATTTAAAGGACTAACACAATAGATTAAGTAACTTTGTTTGTTTTGCAGGTCGCTTCAAAATTATTCTTCAGTAAACTAGAGCTGCTTGCAGGTCACTTCATAATTGTTCCTAAAAAAAAACTGGAGTTGAACAGATGAATGCATGTCTCAAAATATCCAATTTATGGAATATCATTAAGCTGTTGCATTGCATGCTGTTGGCAAAATTGTCAGTCGACTTTTACAATTGGAGAATAACCTTACTAGAATAAGATTCCTATCAGCTATATCAGGTAGACGAAAAATGTGAAGGGGAACATGGACACAGAGACATTATTTTGCAATTAAGAAAGACGTGGACAATATTACTGAAACATACAGAGGCTATGATTGATCCATGTGTTGAAGTGAACTTACATATTTGCTGTAACCACACATGATACACAAAAAAAAACACTTCAGACAAAATCTTCTGAAATACAATTCAGTTCCTCACATGTCTTTTGAAGCTGGTAGAAATGTTACAGACTTTGAATTTTCCAGTTTTGACATGATTTTCAAGTTTTGACATGATTTTTGACATGATTTTCAAGTTTTGACATGATTTTCAAGTTTTGACATGATTTTCAAGTTTTGACATTTATATTTTAATGTTAATTTTTCAGGGTTTTTTTTTTTTTACATCATAACTTGAAAAATCAAATTATATTGCAATGTTCTGAAACGATTATCAGTACTAAAATTTTTTTTTTTAATTTATTTCTTTATTTTTATTTTTTCTGTTGGGTCTGAGGATCCGGTGGGGGGGGGGTATAAAAAAACCCATATTTTTTAACAATGGGTATGTAGGAAAATGCAACATTTTTTTTTCTAACCCTAACAAGTTTTAGTTTTATTTGTCAAAAAATTATATTGAGTAGAAGTATCATAAATTTATAGTGAACAGTGTAGTGAAAACGACAGTTCATAACAGACGCAAATTTCTAAATAATAAAGATCCCTCTTTATGTTGATTTTGATGATAACAAATCACCCATAATTATGGCTATAGAACGAGTCCCTGATTTTCTGCCATTAAATGCATTTTCTAATTTCATCTTTTATTTCAAATCATGTTGATCTACATTTTCGTAATTATTCACTTCAATAGATTTGCATGCTTGTAATCAAGTGAGGCAGATTTTTTTACATTAAATAATTAGTTTCCCAAGCTTACACAAACTACTAATGATCAACAGTTTTAATATTTTCTTCACAAAAGAAACATGGCGTTAGTGCGGATCCTTTTTTATTTATTTATTAATTTTTTTTAACACTTTTTGGGTTTACAATATTTTCATGCTTAGTTTTTTAGCCTATATCAAAATTGCTGAAACTACATATGTACTTTAAAATAAATCTTCTGTAATACCTTTAAGTTTTTCATATGACGTCATTTGAAGCTGGTAAAAACGTTACAGACTTTTTTTTTTTACATAGGCATCACCACATTATCAAGGCCAAGAGGCCACTCAAGGATAAGGGTTAAAGGGTGTACAGTAGAAATTGCACAATATAGTAATCATTAGTAATGAAAATTTGGTAAATTTGATAACTTATATGGAACGGCTCATCAAGAACTTATTTACGTTAGACTTGAAGACAACCATATTGTAGTCAGCCGGAAAGCAGGAAAACGGAAGACAATTCCACAGGCATGCAGTTCTAAGAAAGAAGCTTTGTTCATGGAATCTACGTTTAGATTTAGGCACACATAAAGAGTGGGGGGAATTATTGATAGTGTTTACAGCTAGACGAGTGTTTCTTGTGAAAGTTTGGCGAGGGGGGACCATAGATTGAAGCTCAGTTGAACACTTTCGATGAAAATAACGATACATCAGAGACAAACTCGCAACATCTCTTCTGTGAGATAGAGGTTGCAAGGAAGAGAAAAGGACATCTCCTACGAGGCTACGAAGTCTATTTTGAACTCTATCAAGGCAGGGCAAGTCCTTTCTAGCAGCTCCTGCCCAGATGTGGCAACAGTATTCCATCCTTGGACGTACCTGGCTCTTATATAGATAGAGAATAGCATCAGCAGTGAGATATCTACCGGATCGATAGAAAGATCCCACCATTTTTCCAGCGGCCTTGGCAACAGATTTGATGTACGTGTTCCATTTAAGATCAGGAGTAATGGTCAAGCCCAGAAGAATTGTATTTTCGAGTTTTAACATCAGTGATATTTTCTAATTGATTGTAAAATTTCTTTTGTTTTTTACATCATAACTCTATTAAAGAGTTTTCTGAAATGATTATCAATAACATTTTTTTTTGATAGTGTAAAAGATTTGGGGAGTTTGTTTTTTTTTTATTAAAAGAAAAATGAGTTTCTAGGAAAATGCACTTACTTTTGTTACTGACAACCATGAGCAAATTTTACTGATCAATCTACACAATGTTTTCCTAATGCATGTTTATAATTAAGTGGGGCAGATTATTTAATATTAAATGATTACTTTCCCAACTTTACACGGTCCTGGATATGACCTTAAACTATATCTGATGATGAGGCCCCAGGTTGTGGGCTTCGGGGAGTGTGGAGCCACCTTTTAATTACCATTGCTCCCAGGTCCACTCTGACCTCGAGTGGTAGTACCTATTAGGGTCCCAACTATGGGTTAAATAGAACCAACTTGAAAAAAAGAAATATATTCTATAAAAAAATTGTTCTTAAAAATTATTGGCTTCAGCATTAATTAACCTGAAAAAGGTTGATATGCCGTAAAACAACCAGCCAACCCAAGTTTACACAAAGTAATGATCAACAGTTTAAATATTTTCTTTACTAAAACATTGCATTTGGACAAAATGTTTATGGCGTGGATCTTTTATTTATTTTTTTTCCAAAATTTTTTTGTTTTGTTACAATATTTTCATGCTAAGTGTTTTGCCTATACCAATTTGCTGTAACCAGACATGAAAAAAAAAACTTGTGAAATACAATTCAGTTTCTCACATGACGTCTTTTGAAGTTGGTGACATGATGATAATGTATATTTTAATTAATTTTTTTTTTTTGATAATTCATTATTTTTTTTCCTACTTTTCTAAAAGTGAAAAAATAAAACATCTTTTTTTTCCAATGTTGTATACACGATTATCAAGATATTTTTTTAATAAAAATAAATATATTTTTCTACAGACTTTTTTTTATATTATCTCATAAATATTTAAATAAAAATGTTAATTGAAATATCAAATCGTTTTTGTTTCTTATTCATCAAACATTACTGTTTTACATTCAATCTCTGCAAAACTCATTTTATAAGCCTCTTAAACAGATTTCTCTTGCCCAAATGCAAAGTGGGATACTATATCAATCAACGCCGACCAGAATTCACTTATATTTAGTTTTATATGGCCCATATGAAAAAAAACAAAACAAAAAAAAAACAGATGATTCAAACTTATTTCTAAAATAAATAAATAAATAAATAAATAAAAATAAAAAAACTCACTGTAATGTTAATATTTATTTGCACGAGAGCACTTTTTTATCTCCTCGGTGTTGCTCAGAATTTACAATCCTCATTCTAGAATAGAGCAGTGGTATTTAAGCACAGCATCTCCTGATAAGTCAATCAAAATATAATTAGGCATTAATAATTTTGCACGTCAACTGAATTTAAAAGACATTATTTCCAAAACACAATGTATCACAAGTAGTTGAGTTGGATAACTCGTAACTGTTTTTACCTTTTCCTGTAATCTGTGGTTAAATTTTTTTTTCTTTGTTATGCTCGGATACTCGCTGCTATTTTCATTTATTGGTAGTGGTGGGTGGGGGGGATTCTCAATAACATTAGTATGCAAGCAAGGATTGTTTAATCACTTATCTGTGTCAATGTATTTGTTTTACTTTTTCTTACAATTATACAGAGCGAGGAAAGAAACCCAGTAATGCTGAAATTTATGGCGAAGCAATGATTAATCTTTAAACAAGACAATTTATTCTAATGATCCCTCTTCTAAATTCTTTCATTTTTCTTAAAATTATGGTAGCCTTGGTGGGAAGAGAAATTATTTAACATATGTTATACAATACCTGTTTCGTATAAATGCTGTAAATAACATGCCTTAGGGAAGATACAATTATTTCATACGTGTAATACACATCTAGGTAAAATATTCTTTTGCTCGAAATAACAAATGATACATAGACATTAAAAATTCCTCACTCCTAAGAATAACATATATTCAAAATGAAATTCAATTTTCTCATTGTTTATACACTCCCGTTGGCGGTAAGAGAAATTATTAAAAATGTTGTACAATACCTGTCGATAGTATGTGAAATTGTTTCAGGTATGCTTTTTAAGTACCCGCCCAAGGGTAGGTAAAATTATTTTAAACATGTGTTGTATATTACCCATCCCCGCAAAGGAAACATTATTTCATATATATGGTACAAATTACTTATCCTAGATAAGGTACAATTATTTTATACGTGTAATACCCGTCCTAGGGTAGGTAAAATATTCTTTTGCTCGAAAAAGTTAGTGATAGATAGACATTAAAAATTCCTCTATCCGAAGAATAACAAATATGTTCAAAATCAGCTTCAATTTTCTCATTGTTTATACGGTCCCGAGCAACGCCGGGTAGCCCCACTAGTCTAATATATAAAGGCAAAATGTGGCTGTGTGTGTGTGTTTTTATATGTCTGCTAAAACCTTTCGACAGACAGAACAAAAATTCACAAATTTGGTATCATTTTAAAGCCCGACCCTCCGGACGACAAATATCGAATTTTTGGGCGTTTTTATGAAGGGGGGGGGAAGTGACATTTTTTTGTTTTTCTTATATATTTATCTATATATATAAAAGCGAAAATGTATGTATGTATGTATGTTCGCTTTTTGTGTATGTCTGTAAAAGGCTTTTTTCGCTGGACTTCTCGGTCGGCTCATTCCTTCTTAAAACTTTTGATATCACGTCTAAATGATAATACGAACGGGGGTCGCCTGTCTATTTAACTTGCCCGACTTTCACGCGTTATTTTTTTCCAGATTTTTAGAGCGTCCCGTGTATGTTTCGCTTTTCAGTATAAAACAAGCGAAAATTGACTTGAAGGTCAAACATCACGCGACTTAAGGTTCTCACACCTGTTAATTTAATTTTATAAACGTTAAATTAAGAGGCTTTTCATTCCTCTTCTCTCGTGGCCGAGATGGCTAGGTCCCAGGTTTTTTTTTTCGATTTCGTTTTCATCTCCACGTTAAAGGTTCGGGGTTCAAAGCCTACTTTCCTACTAAAACTTTTTTTTTCTTTTACACCTCCAAACACTCGGCCAACGTTTTTTTTTAAAAACAGGGTTGTTTTGATCACACCTCCCCCAACACACACACCTACAAACACTCGGGCCAGGCCGGGTACCCCCCCCCCCCGCTACTGTAGTAATAAATTGACAAGCTAATGATCTTTATACGCATTTGATAAACGCTGACTCATGTCACGTGATCTGACTCAGCAAGCTGTAATGGCAGTCTGTATATAAAAACATTGCCTATAATAAAAGGTCGTTATCGGTAAAAAATGCAACAATCATACAAATTAAAATATGAACTTACACGTTATAAAAACGTTACCAAAGTTATTAGCAGGTTAAAAACAGTAAAATCCGAGACTTAAACCAAAAATAATAAGCAAAAAATGATAAATAAAAAAAAATTACGCTTAAAAATATTTAGCATGAGACGACCGATGCCTGTTTTCACAACAACAATAAAAAAAACGGCCATTTTCTATTTTATATTAGTAACACTATGACCTAATTCTATTTAGAGGGAGGAAGGTGGGAGGCATAATATGAGTTAATCAGCATTTGTTTCACTACACCCTTATACTTACACATTTTAATATAATACGAAATGAGAGTTAATGGACTTGGTGTCATCCCAGGCATAAATCCTCCTTATTTTCGAGTAACGTTTGTTTCTCTACAGCTTGATATCCCAGGTATAACCCCCTCTTATTTTCTTAGTGGGAGGGGGGGCGAAAGAAGACACCGCTTGAATTCTAAGAATAGATACTACACTTTGATATAGCCAAAAGACCAAGTAACAGCTAAATTTTCTACCGACCATTATTTTCTATTATAAAAAGATACATAGTTTATATTTATCGAATACTAAATTCAGACAAGATGTCATATTCCAAAAATCACATCTGAACTGAATTATTATTTAGAAGGCCATGTTTATTTTCGAGTGACGTCTGTTTCTCTAAAGTTTGACATGCAAAGCATGACCTCCTCCTTATTTTCTTAGTGGGGGTGGGGCGAAAGATGAGGCCGCAAGAATTCTACAAACAGATACTACACTTTGATCTTAGCCAAAAGGCCAAGAAAAAGATGCAAAATATATATTTATCGTATACTAAATTGAGACAAGATGTCATATTCCAAACATCACACAATATAATATGTAAGGGACCTCCCTTGGATGTAGCTTCATTGTCGAATACCATTAGATTAATATACAATCAATGTTATAATATGCAAGTGACCTCCCTTGGGTGTAGCTTTGTTGTCAAATACCATTAGAATAATATACAATCATTGTAATAATATGCAAATGACCTCCCTTGGATGTAGCTTCATTGTCGAATTACATTAATAAAAATATACAATCATTGTTATAATATGCGAGTGATCTCCCTTGGATGTAGCTTCATTGTCGAATACCTTCAGAATAATATACAATCATTGTTATAATATGCAACTGACCTTCCTTGAGTGTAGCTTCATTGTCGAATACCATTAGATTAATATACAATCATTGTTATAATATGCAAGTTACCTCCCTTTGATGTAGATTCATTGTCGAATGCCATTAGATCAATATACAATCATTGGTGTAATATGCGATGACCTCCCTTGAGTGTAGCTTCATTGTCGAATACCATTAGATTAATATACAATCAATGTTATAATATGCAAGTGACCTCCCTTGGATGTAGCTTCATTGTCGAATACCTTCAGAATAACGCACAATCATTTTAATAATATGCAAGTTATCTCCCTTGGATGTAGCTTCATTGTCGAATACCATTAGAATAGTATGCAATCATTGTTATAATATGCAAGTGATCTCCCTTGGATGTAGCTTCATTGTCGAATTCCATTAGAAAAATATACAATTATTGTTATAATATGCGAGTGACCTTCCTTGAGTTTAGCTTCATTGTCCAATTCCATTCAAAAAATATATAATTATTGTTAAAATATGTAAGTGACCTCCCTTTGGTGTAGCTTCATTGTTGAATACCATTAGATTAATATAAAATCATTATCATAATATGTAAGTAACCTCCCTTGGATGTAGCTTCATTCTTGAATACCATTAGAAAAATCATTTTTTTAATGAGTGATTTTTCTGACAAAGGGAGAAGAAAAAACTGTATTCTAGGTTGGCAGTATTTTGCGTGAACAGTCGACAGAGATGGCGGAAATTTTCTGTTCTATGTCTATCCTTGTAGCTATGTCACTAGTAAGGGTGCTGGAGGTAAATGTTTTATCTGGGCTGACATTATCCGCCTGATAGTCAGGGACCCGAACCTTGGATTAACCACTAAGGAGGCTGTCCTATCAGCAAGCGCAAAGTATTGGGGCTGCTGTATTGCCATTTGGTGAATGGATTCTGGACCATGGAGTAGTCTCTGGTGGGGCCTCTCGATGCCATACTAGTGGGTAATTGTTACGGCTTTACCTTATCATGTGCTACAAAAAAAAAAAAATTCTTCGTTATTTTTCTCTCTTTGTTTCCCCTCTCTGTCCTGCTCTAAGCTAGTCTGACGACCTAGTCCACAAACTCCAAAATTCCATCATGACAAGTTTCAATAAAAAATACTCGATTAAACCCGGATCTGAAACTTCCAACGTAGACCCCCACTGCCATGTCTCCTTCTCCAACATCAGGGGTCTACGTTCTAACCTTCCAGAGGTTGAAGCCCAATTACAGGAGACTAAACCAGACCTTTTATTTTTAAGCGAAACTGGAATTGGACAGACTTTTTCCCTAAATGAGTTCGTAAGTAAAGGATACTCTAACCTAACTTCCAAATCTGACCCCCAAGATCGCCATGGGCATGGAATATGTGCCTATATTGAAGATGGCTTTCCATGTGGTAGGGACATCTCCAGAGAAGATCCTAACTTACCCTATATGTGCTTCCGGGTTGCTTTAGCTCACACTACTGCATTTATATTTACTCTCTATCGCCCCCATAACAGCGGAGTTACTATCTTTAAAAGCATATCTGAGAAAATTGACCAAGTTCTATCTTCAGCTAACATTCACGTATATGGAGTCTTCAATGTTCATAATGTCGAATGGTTGACCCACTCAAACAAGACCGATGATGAGGGGAGATTCTGTCATGATTTCTCCATTGCTTATGACCTCACTCAGATTGTTCATGAACCCATCCGTGTGCCCGACAATGACGACCAGTATGCAAGTCTCCTTGACCTTTTTCTCACAACTTGTTCAGTTTCCGTTCTGTCTCCTCTTTGATCTTCCAACCACTCAGTTGTATCAATTAAGATAAAAATGAAATGTAATAAGTCCTCAGACGAACCTCTCCATCGTACAGTATATCAATACACTATGGCTGACTGGGATAGTTTCCGTACATTTATATCGGATCTTCCTCTGCGTTCCATGTTTAAAAAGGATGTGTCGTCTATAGTATCAGACCTGACAGAATGGTTAATTGTAGGTATAGACAATTTCATACCCTCGAAAAAGTTCCAGCAAAAACCTAACAGCCAGCCATGGTTTTCTCCAGAATGTGCTGTTGCTATTGCGCACAGAAATCACTTTTTCCACTGCTTCAAACGTAATAGATGTATGGAAACTAAAGCCGCTTTCAGGACTGCCAGCAACCATTGTAAGAAAGTAATAAAGAACGCAAGAGAGTTGTATGCTCAGTCCGTCAAGTCCAAAGTAGCTGAGCAGCGGCTTGGTTCCCACCAGTTTTGGCAAATTGCAAACAGAATCCTAGACAGAAGATTGTGCTCTATCCCAACTATCATCAATGGACCTGAGGTAATCTCGTCAGCATCAGACAAAGCCAAACTCTTTGCCAAGAACTTTGCAGCCAATTCTACCCTTTGCGACCAAGGCCGCCAACCCTCAATATTTCCTCCTGTATCAGAAAACACACTATGTGATATACAAATATCTGTATGTGACGTTGCCAAGCTAATCAAAAACCTTGATTCCAGTAAAGCAACCGGCCTTGACGGTATTCCAATTATAGTACTCAAAAAACTTCAACCAGAACTAGCACCCATACTTACAAAACTGTTTAAACGTTGTCTTAAGGAGAATTACTTCCCATCACCCTGGAAAATCTCATCAGTATTCCCTGTATTTAAGAATCCAGGTGATCGTTCATCCCCCTCTCAGTACAGGCCAATAAGTCTCCTGCGTCATGAGTAAGTTGCTGGAATCTGTGTTAAATAGAGAAGTAATCAACTATCTCAGCATAAATAACTTTCTTAGTGACACACAATATGGTTTCCGTTCTGCTAGATCTACAGCAGATGTGCTTACAGTTATGTCTCATAGGATAAGCGAATCTCTCGACAGAGGCAACCTTTCTAGGGCAATTGCTCTTAACATATCAAAGGCCTTTGATAGGGTATGGCATAAAGGTTTACTTCACAAGATCTCTAGCTATGGTATAGCTGGAAATGTCTTCTCAATTATTAAATCATTTCTCTCTGATAGGTTCATAAGAGTAGTAGTTGATGGGCAAAAATCAGAAGCTCACAGTATTAATGCTGGAGTCCCTCAGGGGCCCATCCTGGGCCCAACTCTTTTCCTGATCTACATTAATGATCTTCCAAATCACATCGTTACATCATTTGTAGACATTTTTGCTGACGACACTACCATCTATGGTAGCACATCTAAGACAGTAAACGACCAAGTTCTCTCCAATTCTCTCTCCTCTGATCTTGATCACGTTGTACAATGAGGAAAGGGGTGGCTGATTACTTTTAATACATCTAAAACCAAGCTTCGATCTTTACATCATCAACGTTCTGATCTCCATCTGGCATCAATTAAAATGAATGGCTCTCGTCTTGGGGAGGCCTCAAGTTTTGACAGGCTTCTGGGCTTGACACTTACTCCTGATCTTAAATGGAATACATACATCAAATCTGTTGCCAAGGCCGTTGGAAAAATGGTCGGATCCTTCTATCGATCCAGTAGATATCTCACTGCTGATGCAATTCTCTATCTATATAAGAGCCAGATACGTCCAAGGATGGAATACTGTTGCCACATATGGGCAGGAGTTGCTAGAAAAGACTTGTCCTGCCTTGATAGGGTTCAAAATAGACTTCGTGGCCTGGTGGGAGATGTCCTTTTCTCTTCGCTGCAACCTCTATCTCACAGAAGAGATGTTGCGAGTTTGTCTCTGCTTTATCGTTATTTTCATGGAAAGTGTTCGACTGGGCTTCAATCTATAGTCCCCCTTCGCCAAACTTTCACAAGAAACACTCGTCTAGCTGAAAACATTATCAATAATTTTCCCCACTCTTTATCTGTGCCTAAACCTTATATAGATTCCATGAACAGAGCTTCTTTCTTAGAACTGCACGCCTGTGGAATTGTCTTCCATTTTCCTGCTTTCCAGCTGTCTATAATATGGTTGTCTTCAAGTCCAACGTGAACAAGTTTCTGATGAGCCGTTCCACTTAAGTTAACAAATTTACCGAACTTCCATTACTATCGATTACTATATTGTCCTTTTGACTACTCTACACTCTTTAATCCGTATCCTTGAGTGGTCTATCGGTCTTGATAAGTGGTGACGCCTATGTAAAAAAAAAAAAAGGTAAAATATTATTTTGCTCGAAATAGCAAATGATACATAAATATACAAAATTCCTCTCTCATAAGAATAACATATATATTACAAAACCAAATTCAATTTTTTCATTGTTTATACGGTCCCGAGCAACGCCAGGTAGCCCCGCTAGTATAATAATAAATACGAAATCTGCATGCATCAAAATATCATATTTAAGCGTATTTTACGATAGGCTGATGCCGGGCGGCATGCCAGTATATATATATATATATATATATATATATATATATATATATATATATATATATATATATATATATATATATATATATATATATATATATATATATATATATATATTTACCAGTGGTGACTCACAGTAATAAATTTCCTATATATATATATATATATATATATATATATATATATATATATATTATATGAGAGAGAGAGAGAGAGAGAGAGAGAAGGAGAGGGAGAGAGAGAGAAATAAAAAATAAAAAGGAACAAACCAAATTATGTGTTTATCAACGTTTCGTCTTTATTTCGAGACATCTATTCGAGAATACTATTTCCATTATTCTTATCATATATATATATATATATATATATATATATATATATATATATATATATATATATCTTTGACTTACTTGCAGTTTTATAAAATAGTTTTGCAGGCAAAATCTGATCCCGCATTTTGCTAATTCCTACCCTCTGATGAGAAGGAATGTATTTCCTCGAAACTCCGCAGATTAAGAACTATCCACTTATTTAGTGTTTCCTTTTCAAATTAAATATGTTTTTAACTCTTTTTCAACATGTTTTATTAACTATTTTCTCTTATATATATATTCCTCAAAACCTCTGGCCTTGATGAAGGGGAGACTAAAACTTGCTGCTATGATTTCAAATGATCTGAGATAACAACAATGGGAGACTTGATTCCAAACATTTCTCCCCTGTTTTGGAAATAGGGTACGATTATGAATATCTCCAGTATCAAATAATCCTTATATGCTGTGAAATTTAGTTCATGTATGAAAACCAAAAAGGGGAGATATAACATATGAAAAATATTTCGAATCAAGTCTCCCCTCGCTGTTATTTCAGATCATTTGAAACCATAGCAGCAAGTTTTTGTTTCCCCTTCATGAAGGTCAGAGGTTTTGGGGAAATATCAGATATCTTGTAATTCATGAGCAAAACTAGGAAAACAAATAACTATTATTGCAACATTTTATGGCTGTAAAAAAGTGGCAAAAATATGCACTGGTAAATGGATGATCCCCTAAATGTGCAACCTTAAGGTCAAATGTCACATAGCTCACTACACTGTTCAGGTCATTACCTTTCTAACGAGTCTTTATTTGTTAAATTCTGATCAAGAGTCGCTAATATTTCGAACTAATAAAATTGCCAAAAAAGGTGGTATATCTATCTATCTATCTATCTATCTATCTATATATATATACATATATATATATATATATAAACATTATATATATATATATATATATACTCGTAACCAAATTTAATATTGAAATGATCATATGTTTGGTTTTATGGGACGAAACTACATGAATATTTGTATGCTTTTTGAAGATTATAATACTATTCTATCCTTCAAATTTTATGAGATTTGATAAAAAAGAACTTATATTTTCAAACCAATAAAATATGCCCAAATTTGACTACATTTGTATATATGTATAGTGTCATGAGAAACCAGCTTTAGTTTTTCTGCTTTGGGATGAATTCTGCTTAGTTTTTTTTGTTTGGTTGTCTTCCCTGTGACCTTGCCAGATCTCTCTCTCTCTCTCTCTCTCTCACACACACACACACACACACACACACACACACACACACACACACACACACACACACACACACACACACGCGCGCACGCACGCACGCACGCACGCACACACGCGCGCGCGCACACACACACACACACATGTTATTCCATCTACATTCAATGAATATTTGCATATTACATTAAAGAAAATCTATTTTAATAATTAGCTCGGTTTTAATTATCGTTTGCTGTAGTGTAGTGCGTTTAAAACCGGAAGTAAGCTTATTTATTCAAACTATGTGAGTTATTTCCCCTTTAGGCTATGAGAGTTACTTCGCATTTGATTTTCATAGACCAAGATGGATGTGTTGTGTGCTTCCTTAAATCCAACTTGTGGTCACTTTTCTTAACAAGTTTGGATATTCGGTGTATCTTAAATAGTATGTGACTCATCTCTCTTCGTGGCAATATGTTTTGACTGGGCAAGACCGGGTATATGTATTTAGTATATTATAACTTAAAAGAATAAGATAATACTTATTAATAATTATTTAATAATTCCATTGTCTACCTCGAAATTATAATGAGTTCACTTTTCTTACTTTGTGTTGATAAACCAAGCCACTATCTATCCATCATCAATGCTCGGATCTCCATCTGGCATCAATTGAAATGAATAGTTCTCGTCCTGGGGAGGCTCCGTGTTTTAACAAGCTTCTGGGTCTGACCTTTACTCTTGATCTGAAATGGAACACATACATCAAATTTGTTTCCAAGGTCGCTGGAAGAATGGAATGGTGCGATCATTGTGTCACCACTCCAGTAGATATCTACCTGCCGATCCAATTCTCTACCTGTATAAGAGCTAAGTACATGCTAGGATGGAGTACTGTTGCCACATCTAGACAGGAGTTAATAGAAGCAGCTTATCCTGCCTTGACAGAATTCAAAGTAGAATTCATAGCCTAGCAGGGGATGCCCTTTTCTCCTCTCTGCAACCTCTTTCCCACAGAAAAGACGCTGCGAGCCTGTCTATGCTTTATCGTTATTTTCATGGCAAGTGCTTGTCTGAGCTCAATCTATGATCCCCCTTGCCAAACTTTCACAAAAAACATCCGTCTAGCTGAAACCACTATCAATAATTTCCCCCGCTCTTTATCTGTGCCTAAACTTAAACACAGATTTCATGCACAAAGTTTCTTCCTTAGAATTGTACGTTTGTGGAACTCTCTTTCATTTTCCTGCTTTCCAACTAACTACAATATGGTTGTGTTCAAGTCCAATGTAAACAAGTTCTTGGTTAGCCGTTCCCCGTAAGTAATCCAATTTACCAAATTTCCACTATTATCGATTACTACGATATTTACCTATTGACTACCGTACACTCATAAACCCTAATCCTCGAGTAGCCCCCAGGCCTTGATAAGTGGTGACTCCTTTGTAACAAAAAACAACAACAAAAAAAGAAACAAGAAAAAATATTTTTAAAATGAATTTCTGAAACATATGTGCACACAAATATTTTTGAGTTGAATTTATGAAATATAATGACACCTAACTGCATAAGAACTGCAAAACTAACCTCCTTAAAACCAATGCTCTGGATTGGGGTGTACATAGGACTGGGGACTGATTGTAAATTTAGTATTCCCTAGAAACTTTCTTCTTAGAAGAAACCAACTATTTCAACTATCCAGAATGCATGCTGCACTATGACTGAAATAAAACTTTTATAGGATTTTTATCTATGGTATTTAATAAAATAAAAACTATGTGGTCAAATATAAACTTGATCATAGGGGTCCGTTTTTTTTATTTTCTTGGGGGGAGCAGGGTCACTACGTAGTAATATAACTTGTTGTAACAGAGCCACTAGGCAGTAGAAGCAGTAATTATATGATAGCTAACATATACACATAACCAAGCCGGCTTGGCGAAGTAACGTGATGGCGGAAAAGAGAGGAAAAAAGAAAAAGCTGAAACAATCAAAAGACATACATGCGAGGACCGGGAAAGGACTTGCGTGCATGGAGAAACACGCGTTCAAGACATGACTATAAAATAACTGCGAGCGACACGTGGGTGACGAGAGCGTCTTTTACGATACTCTCGACACTCACGTGTCGCTCGCTTTATTTTATAAGACATTTCGGTGCGAAAAATGAACTGTTTGAAACAAGAGGCGGTGCATTGTTGGAAATACCAAGAATAGATGTCTTTTGTAAAAAATTGAAAAAGTGAGTCGGATGTTTTACCTTTTGCTTTTTTTTTTACATGGAGGTCACCACTTATCAAGGCCCAAGGGCCACTCGGGGATAAGGGTTATTGTGTGTACAGTAATCAATGGGATAGTGTAGTAATAGTATTGTAGAATTGATAAAGTGTCACTACTTAAGGGGGCGGTTCATCAGGAATTTGTTTGTGTTGGACTTGAAGACATCCAGGTTGAAGTCGGGAGGGAAACAGGCAAGCAGAACAGAGTTCCACAGGCGTGCAGTTCTAAGAAAGAAGCTTTGTTCATGGAATCTACGTTTTGATTTAGGCACAGATAAGGAGTGGGGAAAATTATTGACGGTGGTTTCAGCTAGTCGGGTGTTTTTTGAAAAAGATTGGCGAGGGGGAACCAGAGAATGGAGCTCAGACGAGCACTTACCATGGAAATAATGATAGAACAAAGATAGGTTCGCTACGTCTCTTCTGTGTGAAAGAGGTTGCAGGGCATCTCCCACCAAGCCACGAAGTCTATTTTGTACTCTGTCAAGGCAGGATAGGCTGTTTTTAGCAGCTCCTGCTCAGATGTGGCAGCAGTACTCCATTCTTGGACGTACTTGGCTTTTATATAGATAGAGAATTGCATCATTAGTGAGATATCTTCTAGAGCGGTAGAAAGATCCCACCATTTTCCCAGCGACCTTGGCCACAGACTTGATGCATGTGTTCCATTTAAGATCAGGAGTAAAGGTCAAGACTGTTGTGAGACTTTTATCTACAACGTGTTAGGCCCATTAAAATGTTATATAAGATTTTCTGAACCGTTAAAAACGCTGTACAACGTTCCAATATTATGAGATTTGATGTCGATAGCAGCAAAAAAAAAAAAAAAAACAAAAAACAATATTGTCCAGAAAGATCTGACTATTTGATATATCAAAAATGAACTCGATAATATAATAGTTGAGTGCAAGTACATAACTCCCCTCCCTGCGAAAAAAATAAATAAATACATAAATAAATAAAAATCTTCATGACGTAAAGATAATATCGTTTATCAAAAAATCACACAAATTGATCAGGTAGTTTTATTAAAAAAGAAAAGAAAATTTTATGGTAACCAACAATCAGCAATCAATGTACGCCATGTTGAAAATAGATTGAAGTACAAGGGAGATAATTTTAAATAATTCAAGCTTGCGAGAGTTTAGAGAACCAATGGGAAGGGGGGGATATTGATCAAATTCAAATTTATCACTGGTGACGCCACCCCCCTTAAAAAAACTCTTCAGAAATCATTAATCGCTTAAAAATTATTTTCTTTATAAAAAAACTACTTTATCAATTTACATGTTTTTTTATTTATTTATTTTTTATTTATTTATTTATTTATTTATTTGTTACTTTTTTTAATTATTTATTTATTTTTTTTATATAAGTATATGCCATTTTCTTCCAGTCACGAGCACGTACATCATAAAGCTTTTTCTTCCTTTTTTTTTACTAGGAGTGGAAGATCTTCTGAATTAGCACCGATAGTTATTTCATTGTATTTCATTTTTAGTTATTTGAGCATCTTTTGTTATTGTTAAGATGTTTGCTTATTTATTTTCCAGAGAAATGACGAAATTGAAGCGAAAGACGACGTAAACTGACAACCTGGGTGCGTCAAGTTCGAATCTAGTCCGTTCCTGAGTATCACTTTCACTTAATAATGTTGGCAACCTCCACGCGGCACCTCCTGCAAGAATGCCAATAAATCGGTCAACAAAGTTATACTCGGATGACTCATACGAATTTAATTTTTTTTTTTTTTTCAGATTTAAATTATGCATTTTTCAATTGTCTCATTTTTTGCCTGCAAAAGTTGAATGAATTATGGAGGTATTTTATTATTGTTCTTTTATTGTTTAAAAATTAAAAAAAAACAAAAAAACTTTTTATATTTGAATTAAAGAATTGTTTTTATTAATTAATTCATCATAATTTTTTTTTTTTTTTTTTTGGTGTCTTCACGAGAAGCCATAAACCTTATTCAAGTAATTAACTTTTTCATTGCTTGCACATAGAAAGTATTGCCCAAGGGAAATGATCACTTCACATTAATTTTGAGATGAAGGGAAGAGAGAAAGAACGAAAAGGGAAAGGGTGAAGGGATACAGAAGAAGAAAAAGAAGAAGAAGAAAAAGAAGAAGAAGAATGCCTAATTTGTTTTTGTTTTTGATTTTTTACAGCATATCAACTCTTTTTGGAATATTTGATGCCGAATACAGTTATTTTGATAAAAGATTTGATGATTATAGTTCTTTATATGCTAAAATATGTATTAATAGTGTTTAGTTTGGTTGTTTTGTTTCACAGTATATCAACCCCTTTCGGGTTTTTTAAATGTCAAATCCGGTTATTTTGGTAAAAGTGTTTATGCTTCAAGTTCTTGATATCTTCAAATATTTATTCATAATGTTTGGTTTGGTTGTTTTGGAGAGGAAAATTGTTTTTGTTTTTGCCTTTGCAGAACATGATTAACTTTTAAAAAAACAATGACATCAATGTTAAGCGCATTTTTTTGTCAGGAAGCCGATATCTTCAGACATTCTGATTTTAATTACTTTTTATTTCATTTTTTCCTGGTAAACACGATGGATAATGTGACTTGATGTGACACTGAAATATAATAGTTTCAGATATTATTTATTTGGTACCGCATAAAAGTGTATTATTAATGTTACTATTAACGAAATTTGCTGTTGATAGCATATATGGCTTCGATCTGTAATTTACATTAGTTGCTGAAAAGAACGATGGCCTCCTTTCTAAATATATTCCGAGCACCATAAATTGTATTTGCAAAGAAAATAAACCAAAATAAAATTTACTGTCCAAAATAACGGGCACCGACATTCAACTAAACAAAAAGTCGAGATATAACCAAATATAACCAAATATAACCAAATAGCTATTTGTCAGATGTAATGCCATGTAAGAATATGCTCGAAAATCCAGTAGTTTTAATATGCATACACACACACACATAGACACTGTCCTCGAGTGTCTAAGGTCTCTCTGTACAGGGGTTTGTCAGAACAATTTGGCATGAGGATACTTTTTCCATAGAAGTAAACCCTGATCAAATATTCAAAATCACATAGTATTCACTGCCCAAATAAGATCTCCTCGCAATGTCTAACCCATATTAGCTTTTACAAGGAATGGTGCACCTTCTCCAAGTGATGTTACCTCAAGTAACAGCACGAAACTGGATACTCCACCAGACTAGATAAATTCTTGTCCTGGAATTCAGTAAGACCAAGAGACCAAAATAAAAGATATGATGCAATATATGAAAATGGTTAATTGCGAGATGGGGAGAGGAAAATTATGTTCTCAACTTCTTTACTAACTCAGTGTTTGAGAAATAAAGAACTTAAATGGAACATTCGAATATCTATGTATCTCATATAGAGTTCAAGTGTTAGCCCCAGGTTGTGGGCACCTGGATTTCTGAAAACTTCGACTGAAGTAAAATAAAACAAAAAAGATATATATATATATATATATATATATATATATATATATATATATATATATATATATACTAGCATGTGTGCCCGGCGTTGCCTGGGTGTTTGGAGGTGTATATTGAAAAAAAAACAAAAAAAACGGTAAATTTGTTTAATTTTTACCCCTATTACGACCCCTTAAAATTTATTGTTTGGGCTCAAATTGAGTTATTAAGTTAGATCCATGTCCAAGGAACGTATATCTAAATTTTCAAGTGTTTAGACCCCAAATTGTCGGAGGAGTTTGGTAGAGGTTTCAAAGGAAAAATCGTTGAACTTTGACCCCTTAATCGCCAAATTTCTGGCCAAAACCGATCACATCGATTTTCCCAAATCTCAGTACACTGTATATAAAATTTCGAGTCTGTGGACTAAAAATTGACAGAGTTATTGCATAGGGAAATGTACACACACACACACACACACACACACACACACACACACACACACACACACACACACACACACACACACACAGACACGTTCACTTTTATAGATATATAGATGTATATATATATCTAAATATATATTTATATAAATATATATATCAATATATATA
>NC_136491.1:123525502-123533002 GCF_053919585.1 Euprymna scolopes
TGCTGTTTCAAAAGACCATGAACGAAAGATGCACAAGAGAAGCAAGGGACAAGCACAAAAGTGTAAAATCTAAAAGAGAACTGCAGAAAATGAAAAACGACTGGTGGACGAAAAAAGCAACTGCAATTCAGAACATGTCAGACAGAAATGACTCTAAAGCGTTCTTTGCATCATTGAAGGAAGTGTACGGACCACAGTGTGTCTGCTTGGACCCTGTGAAACACACGATAATGGAGAGATGGAAGGAACATTTCGAACTTCTGTTGAACCCAGAAACACCTGCTGAAGATGGAGCTGATAACATACTTCAACTGCCTATTAGACACCAAATGGATGATTTAACAACAGCAGATGAACTTGGCATGGCCAAAAAGAGGACAAAGAACGGAAAGGCTGCAGGAACAGACAACATCCCACCAGAAGTTTTGAAGCATGATTGAGCAGCCCTGAGAAGTCAATTACTACAACTTTTCCACAACATCTGGACATCAACAGCAGAAGTTCCCCAGGATTTCAAAGATGCCAACATTGTGACAGTGTATAAGAGAAAAGGGGACAAGGCAGAATGTGGGAACTACAGAGGAATCTCCCTTCTGTCTGTTGCTGGAAGATTATTGCCAAAATTCTACAGTATTGACTACAGGCCTTGGCTGAAGACATTCTACTGGAGAGCCAATGTGGATTCAGGGCCAACAGATCCACACAAGATATGATCTTTGCCCTCTGACAATTACAGGAAAAGTCCATTGAACAACGTCAACCTCTCATTGTAACCTTTGTAGATTTTAGCAAGGCCTTTGACAGAGTTGATTGATAGAGACATGATTTGGAAGTTACTGAAACGTTATGGTTGCCCACAGACCTTCACAAGAGTACTGCGCAGTTTCCATGATGGCATGACTGCTTGTGTTTGCAGGGGCAACAGATGCTCAGACTCCTTTAGCAATGCAAGATTTAGTGATAGCATTTTCCGAGGCATCCAAGAAATTTGGGCTGACAATCAACATCAAATAATTTGGACTGACAATCAACATCAAAAAGACTGAAATTTTGATTCAAGACACCCGTGACACAAAGATTAACCCCAGAGTAGTACTCCTGAATGGTACCCCATTGGCGGAAGTTGAACAGTTCACCTACCTGGGCAGTACCATTACGAACACTGGAAAAATCGATGAAGAACTGTCAAAACGGATCCAAGCGGCTGCATCAGCCTTCGGAAAATTGAGAAACCGTCTGTTGAATCAGAGAGGAATCAGATTAAAGACCAACATGAAAGTGTACAAAGCTATTGTGCTCCCATCACTCCTGTACAGCTCAGAAACCTGGACTCTCTACAGACGCCACTTCAAGAGATTAAACCTGATACAATAAAGGCACCTCCGTCATCTAATGGGTATCTCTTGGAAAGACCATATATCGAATTTTGAAGTACTAGAAAAGGCTAAAATGCCCAGTGCTGAAGAAATAATCGTAACAAACCAACTGAGATGGACATGTCACGCGCATGTCAGATAACAGACTACCTAAAGCAGTTTTCTTTTGTGAGCTCAAAGAAGGTACACGACCCCTAGGCACATCGAAACTGAGCTATAAAGACGTGTTCAAGAGACATTTGAAAAACATAAACCAACAGAACGACTGGAGAAGAAAAACTGAAGATCGGATAGTTTGGAGAAGTGAGGTATCAAATGCAGCCGATGCCATTAGAGATCAAAGCATTGCTGCTTGGGAAGCAAAAAGAGCGAGACTACGGGAGCCACTATCCGGATTTCCTGCCATCAGGTGTCACATCTGCGGCTGGGGTTTCAGAGCTCCCATCGGACTCACATGGCACCTTCGACACGAACACTAACCGACCTCCACGTCATTGTCGAAATCGACGGACTGCCCAACTTCATTTACTCACATAAAATTAATATACGAAAGTATAGATTTATGCGTAAACTTTAAGTATTTACTTCAAAAGTGCTCAATACATAGGTAGAGCTAGTTAGTAATTTATAAAATATATATGGCGATTAAGCTACACTGAATATTCGGCGTTTCATCCACTCTAGGATTCGTCAGGCTTATGCGCATAAGCCTGAGGATCCTAGAGTGGATGAAATGCCGAATATTCAGTGTAGCTTAATCGCCATATATATTTTATAAATTACTATATATATATATATATATATATATATATATATATATATGTATATATATATATAAATATATATATAAATATATATAAATATATATGCATATAAATATATATATAAATACATATATATATAAATATATATATATATATATAAAAATATAAATATATATATATAAATATATATATATAAATATAAATATATATATATAAATATATATATATAAATATATATATATAAATATATATATATATATATATACATATAAATATATATATATATATATATGTATATAATATATATATATATATATATATATATATATATATAAATATATATATGCCATAACTTTGTGAATATAGCATGAATTTGAATAAAATTTTGGGAAATAACTAAATTTAAAGCAACCCTTTGTACAATTTTCATTTTTTTGTGACGTATATTTAGTGAAATATTGATATTTTACTAATCTGCAATAAAGTGATTGACACAGTTTATATATATATATATATATATATATATATATATATATATATATATATATATATATATATATATTTACACGCACATATATAGGTAATTGATTCCAGTACAATCACAGATTCTGTTCTCAATTACTATGAAATATATAAGTATAATTTCCTTAACATATAAATACACTTATGGGTGTGACTTATGTCAGCGACATAGTTTTCACAGAGAGAGATATCGAAATTTGCATTTCAAAAGCAAGGGCCGCATTGGATGGGCTGCATTCAGTATGGACTTCAAGGCTAACTAATACAAAATGGAGGACTCGAGACTGCCCAAAGTCGTGCTCTATGGTGAATTGTGCCAGGGCAAACAGGACAAGGTGCTCCACGTAGGCTATACCAAGATTAGCTGAGTCGATAGCTGTGCGCAGTTGACATCCCAGATAGATCACTGGGAAGGCAGGGCCAAAGATAGGGATAGTGGGAAGGTTTTGTCAAAGCGAGGCACTGTGGCTTTCCAGTTCAACAGAAGAAAAGAAAAGCCGCAAAAGACAAACGTAGAAAAATAAAAGCACCATCTGCCCAGCCCCCCCCCCTCCCATAGATTCTCATGCACTGAGTGTCGCAAAGTGTGCATGCCAAGAATCGATCTGCACAGTCACCCAAGGGCATGCCGCCAGGGACAACCTTCCCATTGATCTTTGGAACTAACCAAGAAAAGTATATATATATACATATAATTTTCAGAATTTGAGAGGTCATATGATTATTTCAACTGCCAGTGATGAACCCAAATGAGGGCAAAACTCAAGTCTTGAACTTCTGGTTTGTTGTCTGTCATGGCTCTTGCGAGCTGCAACGTTGTTTGTCTGTGAATGTATGTATATATATATATATATATATATATATATATATATATATATATACATATAACTATTTCATTTATTCACATAAATTTACTATGCGTAAACTTTAAGTATTTACTTCAAAAGTGCTCAATACGTAGGTAGAGCTAGTTAGTAATTTATAAAATATATATGGCGATTAAGCTACACTGAATATTCTGCGTTTCATCCAACTATAGGATTCGTCAGGCTTATGCGCGAATTCTGTCGTTGCTTCTTGTTTTTATATATGTTGAGGATTTCTAGTTGGCCACTCAGCTTTCTAGTATCCACCGCGCCCCTTCCTACCAGCCAATGGGCGTGCATTTTATCAAACAAAGGATCTGTTTTAGAGCTAGGTTAGTGGTTTTAGGTGGCCGTTCTGCTTCTTTTTTTTTTTTTTTTTTACATACATATAAATATACCTATGTGTACACAATAATGCATATATATATATATATATATATATATATATATATATATATATATATATATATATATATATACATATGCGTGTGATCGTTTATGTATATTCATGTTTATTTAATTTATTTATTTGTTTGTTTTCTATTGTTATTGTTAGTTTTAAAGCTATTTTGTATCGCTATCCTAGAGTGAGTTTTATTTTGTGAACACAGTTGTTTGCTATTTCCCGCCTACAGTTTAATAGATTTTGAGGTTCTTTAAAGTACAGGATAGAAAATTTTTCATGGAGGCATAATTTACATGGGGCGTCTAAATGTCTGCATGTGGTAGCTTGTCTTATTATTTTCCATTCGACTACCGGCGAATGTCCGCTTTCTTTGAGTTCCCAGTATTTATTCGCTAGTGTTGTTTTTATACGGTGTTTTTTATTTTTGAATGTGCTTTTGTGGTCATAGTATCGGGTTTTGAACTCTAAGGAAGTCATGCCTATGTAATATTTTTTGTTATTCGGGTTTTCTTTTGCAAATATTGTTGCTTGATAGACTACGCTTTTTGTTAGATATTTGTTTTGGACTGGGCAAAGTGTGCGGTGTCTACAATTGCATTTATCTTGTTCGTTATTAGTATTTTTATTTATGGTATGGTTGTACTTGTCCGGGTTTGGTTTGTTATTATTATTATTATTATTATTATTATTATTATTATTATTATTATTATTATTATTATTATTGTTATTATTATTATTATTATTATTATTATTATCATTATTATTATTATTATTATTATTATTATTATTATTATTATTATTATTATTATTATTATTATTATTTCTGCTAGTGTTGTTTTTATTTCTGTCCTGGTGTCTACTTTTTTTATTGTTTATTTTGTTGTTGTTTACATTGTTTTCATTTAGTATTTTGTTATTATGTGCCTTAATTATCATCTCTAAATTTTCGCAACAACTGTAAGATAACTTCAAGGTATTTTTATTGAAGATTTTGTGTAAGGGGTTGGTTGCGGGAAAGTGTTTTTCAATAAGATCTAGAAATTTCTTGCCAAATTTTGTTTTTAACATTTGATTGTATGGGGCCGTATACCAAATTATAGTTCTTTTTCTTCTGTTTTTAATTTTATTATAGTTATTGGTGTTTTGTTGTTTATATTTGATATCTATATTTTTGTATCCACTGTTTTTAGAGCTGTTTCGTAAATATTGGATGACCTGTTAAATGCATTTTCATCGCTTGAGTTATTACTGAGTCTACTTACGATCAAGTTAGGAATATGTTTTATAATTGATGGTGGGTGGTTGGACTTAGGGTTTACGTAAATTGGAGTAGCGTTATCTTTTAAGTATGGTTCATATGTGTTTTTATCTAAGTTTAACGTGACGTCCAGGAAGTTTGTTATTTTTATGTTAGCTGATATGTCCGCTTTTAGGCCTAGTTTTTTCATTTCTTTGTGTATGATTTTCTTAAAGTTTTCTCCCTTGACTTTGTTGGAGTTTTTTATTATAGCTAGTCCGTCATCTCTATATAGGCCGATATCCGTAGTATCGAATATGCTTGTGAGGGTATATAGAATGAATAATCCCACAAGATCTGATGCCTCTGCAGAGTCTCTGGCACCCATCGCCAAATCGAATGAATTTTTCATTTTATTTTTTATCCATTGGTTATTGTTATTTATTAGAACTGATTTTCTACATTTTTTAATTATGTTGATTTCTTCTGAGGATATATCAGTGTATACCTCGGCAAATTCTAGGGCAATGTTAAAAAGTTCTTCGGATATCGAGGGATAAAAGTCTATGATGTCAAACTGTATGAACGTACATTTATCTTTGTTTTCTATATTTTTAAACCAGGTGATTGCTTCGGTAGTATTTGCCCACTGGTTTAGTTCTAGGTCCTGTTTGATTTGTTTGTTTACTCTAGAAAGTATAGTTTTGCTAATTCTACCTATTTCTGGTTTAGTTGGGTTTATCAGGCGGGTGCTGGGATTATTATTAAAGTCCCGTTTGTGGTCTTTAAGCAGAATGTATGACTCTCTAGGTTTCAATTTGCCAACTTTATCGCTAATTTTTAGTTTATCGGTAATTTGTTTACTTTCAGTATTTATTATATCTATGTAATCGCATTTGTTTGTGTCTAGTTTTTTGTAGTTTTTTGTAATGTTTTCTGTGATTAGTTTGTTATATTATTGCTTATCTATTTTATAAAAGTTTCTTGTTTTATCTGCTTTTACAAAGATTTTATTAGAGTTGTTTATGTTTCTAACGATTTTGTGTAGTTTCCGTTGGAAATTGTTAGGTTGATTGTGAAATTCTAGGTTTTTAATTACGTTTAAAAGGTCATTTTCAAAGTTTATCAAAAGGTCTACTGTTTTCGCATTTTTAAGGGTTTTAAAATCATAGGATTTTTTTTTGTTTACGTTTTCATTTTTAAGGAAGAAATTTGCTCACCATCGCATTCGGCGTATTAGTTCATCTGTTTTTTGGATTAATTTAATAATATAGCTATGCTTGCTGGGTGTGGGGATGTTTTTTAGCGATGTTTCGAAATTGACTCTTTCCATATCTATTTTTAATGTGGTGAAATAAATTCTTTTGAAAGTGCTCGACTCTTTTAGGAGCTAAGTATAACTATTTCATTTATTCACATAAATTTACTATACGAAAGTATAGATTTATGCGTAAACTTTAAGTATTTACTTCAAAAGTGCTCAATACGTAGGTAGAGCTAGTTAGTAATTTATAAAATATATATGGCGATTAAGCTACACTGAATATTCTGCGTTTCATCCAACTATAGGATTCGTCAGGCTTATGCGCGAATTCTGTCGTTGCTTCTTGTTTTTATACATGTTGAGGATTACTAGTTGGCCACTCAGCTTTCTAGTATCCACCGCGCCCCTTCCTACCAGCCAATGGGCGTGCATTTTATCAAACAAAGGATCTGTTTTAGAGCTAGGTTAGTGGTTTTAGGTGGCCGTTCTGCTTCTTTTTTTTATATACATATAAATATACCTATGTGTACACAATAATGCATATATATATATATATATATATATATATATATATATATATATATATATATACACATATGCGTGTGATCGTTTATGTATATTCATGTTTATTTAATTTATTTATTTGTTTGTTTTCTATTGTTATTGTTAGTTTTAAAGCTATTTTGTATCGCTATCCTAGAGTGAGTTTTATTTTGTGAACACAGTTGTTTGCTATTTCCCGCCTACAGTTTAATAGATTTTGAGGTTCTTTAAAGTACAGGATAGAAAATTTTTCATGGAGGCATAATTTACATGGGGCGTCTAAATGTCTGCATGTGGTAGCTTGTCTTATTATTTTCCATTCGACTACCGGCGAATGTCCGCTTTCTTTGAGTTCCCAGCATTTATTCGCTAATGTTGTTTTTATACGGTGTTTTTTATTTTTGAATGTGCTTTTGTGGTCATAGTATCGGGTTTTGAACTCTAAGGAAGGGGTCGAAGTTCAGCGATTTGACCTTTGAAAACTCTACTAAACTCTTTCGCAAATTTTGGGTTTTTAAACAC
>NC_136491.1:123538002-123600502 GCF_053919585.1 Euprymna scolopes
TATATATATATATATATATAGTAAATTTTGAAACTATATATTGCAAGTAAGTGAGGATATACCGCAGACAGGTAAAAGAAAGAAATAACATAATCTATCTATCTATCTATCTATCCATCCATCCATCCATCCATTTATTCATTGAGAGAGAGAGAGAGAGAGCGAGAGAGAGAGAGAGAGAGAGAGAGAGAGAGAGAGAGAGGGGAGGAGACAGAAGGAAGTAGAGTGTGTGTATGTATGTAATATATTTTTAATTATGAGGTAAAATATTGATTCCATATTTGCCCAAATTTAACCAGGAAATCATGAAAGACTTAAAAAATATTTTCATCAAACGAAAACATATGTTAATTTTAAAAACTTCTTTTATCTTTTACTAATCATGCTTGTTGAATATTTTTTTTATTCATTTTCCTTTTTTGATTTTCCCACTGAACTAAAAGGAGGTCAAAATCTTTGATAATCTTCACTGTCATGAGAAACTGGTCTGAAAGACGGAAAATAATTCTTGAAAGAAAAGAAACATAAAATGAGTTTAATTTGACGTCAATCTAATTGATGTAATTTCCAATCAATTTAAAACCATCAATCCTTTTGTAAAAGGGAAGACAATGAAAGATCGAAAAAGTCATTTGAGGTTTGGTACAAAAATGATCAAATAAAATATATACGAACAAATACGAACGAAGAAAGCAATAAAAAACGGAAGACATTTGTAAAAGTCGTCTGCATGTAAATAGGAAAAAAGGAAAAAAAAAAAACGTTAAAAATTAATTGCTAGCTAAAAAGTGAAGAGACTTTGATCTTGGATTTGCAATACTTCTTTTTGGTCATAGAATATTTTTGGTAGATCAGATGTTTTTGACTTAGACTTATTGAACTTCGTTAGAGTATTGTTCTTTGTGTAAGGCAGGTGGGGGGGTTTGGATTAATTGTTGGGAAAAGGAAGAGAATGGAAAGAAGAAGAAGAAGAAAGAGGAGGAGGAGGAGGAGGAGGAGGAGGAGGAGGAGGAGGAGGATAAAACATGAAAAATGAAGAAGAATGAGAAGAAGAGGAAGAAAAATGAAAAGGAAGAAAAAGCAGAGTGAGAAGACAAGAAGAAGAAACAAGAAAATTAAAGAAAAGAACATAACAAAAATAGAAAAAAAGCACAAAGAAAGTAGAAGAAAGAATCAAAGGAAAAAAAATGGGGAAAAAAAATAATAAAAAAAACAGATAAAAATAAAAATAAGAAGAAATGAAAAATCACACAAAAGAAAAGTAAAAGAAAAAAAACAAAGAGGGGGAAATAACTAATAAATAATTAGAAGAAGAAAAAAAGAAGAAAAAGACCGATGAACTGAGCAGACCACAGCCGAATAAGTGCGAAGAGAACTGGGACCTTGGGGAGGCTTAGTGCTACTCAAATCTCAGCAAAGATCAATACCTGCTACCAACGAGAATTCAATGGCAAACAGTTGCTACGATAATGTAAATTTATTTGCAAATGTTATCGAAACAGGTGGACAGTACTGGAAACCTGGGGAGACTTGTTGTCACTCAGTTTCCAGTGAACACCACAGGCTATTTTCAGGGAAAAGTCTCTGAAGGCCTGTGTGAGAGCTCCTTGTGAGTCAATAATAATAATAATAATAATAATAATAATAATAATAATAATAATAATAATAATAATAAGAAGAAGAAGAAGAAGAAGAAGAAGAAGAAGAAGAAGAAAAGTAATGTCATTAGTCATGTTGTTTCGTAGTACATCAACCCATTTGTGTTATTCATGTTGCATCCAGATATTTTGTAAAAGGTTTTTTTTCAAGCTCGTTGTATCTTCAGTCATTAGTTTTTAATGTCTTGTTTGGTTGTTTTATAGTGGCTTTTGTTGTTTTTGTTTCCTGCCCTGCAGAACATGAATGAGTTTTGCAATGGGAGAGGGAAAAGGGTAATAGTATTAATGTTTTGTACATTTTAAGTTAGGAAACCAGTCAGAAAGTGGGGGAGAGAGAAATAGCAAAGGGGTTGGTTGCTTTTGTTTTACGGCATATCAACCTTTTTCGGATTATTTAATGCCGAAGCCAAAGACTTTGAAGAACATTTTTTTAATAGAATATAAAGAAAGTGTGGGAGAGAAAAAGAAAAAAGGGAAAAAGGTGAGGAGTTGTTTTTGGTTTTTGGTTTTGAAGAACATAATTAAGTTTTGCAAATCGGGAATAGAAAAAATAAAAGCATCAATGTAGGTGCATTTCGTCTCAGGAAGCCAATATCTACAGACAGCCTGATCTGGTAGCACCAGAGAATAATAATAATAATAATAATAATAATAATAATAATAATAAGAAGAAGAAGAAGAAGAAGAAGGGAAGATGTTATATCGTTATTTTGTAGTCATAAGTAGAAATAATGAATGTTGAAGACAAATTATTAACTAACAATATCTTTTATCCTTTACATAGAAGGTATTAATCTCTCTCCCACTGCGGTAACATGTCACACAACTTCAAAAGATGGGGATGATAGGCACGCATACAACTGATAGCACACACTGGACCAACAAAAATGCCTGAGCAGCCCTGTCGGCATTTTCTGCTAGAGGCGCCTCAGCGCTTTTTTTTTTTTTTTTTTATCTAACCCGAAACCAACCCCTTCTCAAAGATGGAAAGTAAAGTCTGGGAAGGTTGACTTCTTAGGACGACTCAGAACAAATATGTCAGCCTGACAGAGCAGGGCCAGAAAATGCCGCAAGGAACTACCCTCTATTCGACTGATCACCGAGGACGTATCCTCAACAAGTAACTTTCTACATAGTTACCAATCGATGCGTCCTTGATGATCGGTCTAACAGCATTATGCTATATGCTCCCACGGTGGGAGGGAGGCAAATCTCTTTTCTGCATAGAAGAGATTAACCTCTCTTCTACTGCAGAAAGATGTAGCACAAGGCTGGAAGGTGGAAATGGTAGGCCAGCACACAAAAGGTAACTCAGTCTATCCCTAGAAAAAGATAATGCCTGAGCAGACCTGTTGATATTCACTGTAGCGACGACTCAGGAGATTGGCAATAAACCAACCGCTTCTTAAAGGCAGAAGATAAAGCCTGGGAACAAAGATAGAAATACCCTAATTCATGCGTTTTTACTACTACTAGTAGTCACGTATTAAGCACTGTTGACATCTATGTCTGCCTGTTTCCACATTTTCAAACTCTATCTCTTTCTAAACTAAAAGTCGCAGAGCGGCACCAGAGGCATCAAATGATTGGATTTTTTTATGGACGGTTCTTTTAATGGGTCTTTAGCCAGGTAAAATTGTTTTTTAAGGGGTTAAAAAGGGTGAAAATTGAAAAAAAAAAAAAAAGGCAACATCAGTTATCGATTTGCTAAGCAAATCTCTTTGTCTGTGCAACGGTGTTATTTTGCATCGAATCCATGTGTTTTTTCAAACAGACTTATGTTGTCGTCCATTTGTAAAGATGTTCTCCCCCCCTCCCCCATAATAATTCTATTATTTAATTATTTGTTTATTTAAATGTAGTTGTAGTGCGCACTATGTTGGGCGAACATCACAAAGTTTGGATTTCCGTTTGAAACAGCATGTGCGTTCAAAGATTCGTTATGCAAATTTTTCCCCCTCGGATGTTCTGAGTAATTCGTATGGTTCTGCGATTTGCGAGCACCTTATAAATAATTATGCATGTGGTGCCACGAATTTCAGTGCTGACATTTTTACGATCTTGAGTAAGTCGCACTCGCCCTTTCATTTAAAAATTCTAGAGACTATTTTTATTAAGTCTTTGAGACCTTCTCTTTGTAAGCAAAAAGAAAATCTTTTAGGACTTAATTCCGTTTCTATGTAATTTTTCCCTCGTTTATTTTTCGCTTTTTTTTTTCTCCCCTGCCATATTCATGACTTTTTTTTTTTAAAATCGTATTTTCCTCGATTTAGCTCTGTTGAGCGAGGAACGAAACCTGGTTAACTAACCTTTATTTTCATTTTTTTTATTTTTAAAATCATCATGTTGATTGGTCTATATTTAGTCATTATTAAATTCTGTACCCCCGCCCCCGAAAAATTTTCCAAAAAATCGTTATACATTTTGTACATTCATCTTAGTTTAGTTTTAATCAGTTAATATGCGTGTCACGTTGGTACAGTGGTGACATACCAACTTTGAATGTCAAAGTTTTGCTTTTGGTTTCGATTCTAGCTGATGGCACCCAAATATTTTTTGTTTTTTACTTTTGAAATCATGACACTATAATAATATATACGAAATCTGGACAAATTAAAACATCATATTTAAGCATATCTTACGACCGGGTAAAGCCGGGTGCCCTCCTCCTCTGGTAGTAAATACTACAAATATACATGCAATATGCTGCATCACCTTATAATATTAGTACAATGGCTGTCCCTCTAACAATTGGCGGCGCTCTTCCACTGTGATCTACGAAAGCTTTCTGATCTAATATTAATCTACTATTCGTGGCCTCGTGATTTAATAGGAAAAAAAAAATGCTAAAGTTTTGTACACATTTTTTTATTTAAAAATAAATCTTTTACAAAATAAGCAATGGGCAGAGGTGCGGTCTTGTTCAGTCTCAGGTCTACCCATCCAGGTTTTAATCTCTCTTTGAGAATAGATTAGTTTCTTGCTAATCATCTGGGTTCCGTTACCAGAAAATGTCGACGGAGCTGCTCAGGTATTTTTTGTAAACATAGTGCATTGGCTTTTTAGCTTGGTTCTTGCCTCTTTGATTAATCTCCTAAAAAGATGAATTAAATAAAGTAAGGTAGGTGTTTTATATATATATATATATATATATATATATATATATATATATATATATATATATATATACACACACATATATATATATGTATATACACACACACACACACACACACACACACACACATATATATATATATATATATATATATCAATGTATGGTGCATTTTAGGTCAGTAAGCCACTATCATCAGTATCATATATATATATATATATATATATATATATATATATATATATATATATATATATATATATATATACCAGAATGCCGCCCGGTGTTGCATGGTCGTAAAATATGCATAAATAATATATTTTCATTCATGCAGAAACTGAGACATGTGCGTACGAGTATTATGTTTTTTTCTAAACAGTTCACTTCTTGTAAATAAGAAAAAAATACTCCGGCTCAGTGAGTCAAGTACGAAAAGCATTAGGCCAGCTTCACACAATCTTACAAAAGTGTTTTCCAACCCACTTATTTTTAACATAAGTAATCTGTCATGTGAACGATTCACGCATGTACATTCGTGAAACAGTTGACAAACAGATAAAAATCCAATCACCCCCCCCACAATACCATTTTTTCAATTTTGCCCCCTTAGCCCCCTTTACTCTGGATAGAAAAACGATTAAAAATTTACCACATAACTGAATACTCTATATACCAAATTTCAAGTCAGTAGATAAAAAGTTCGTTGAGTGTATAGGTTGATAAGTTATCTCACACACTTCTCACTTTTATAGATATGATAGATAATTTGATTATAGAGAAATATATACTTTTAATGTGTATTTCAATAAAAACATTTCCAAATTGACACAACTAATTAAGCTCAATAAAAATGAATTTACATTTTCAGAGCATATATATTAGAAGTAAACATTTGGAATAAAAAATGCATTTGCATCACATTCATGTTATTTTATTATTAGAAAGATATGTCTTACACGTGTTTCGCTGAATAGTGGAAATTCGTCAAATAACTCATCAGCGACAGATTTATGTTCCTCATAAAAAAAGACTCAACTGGAGATTTTTTTCCCTTAGATTAAAAAGGATAAAATCTGTTGGAAGCAAATCGAAATCCTTTACCTATAAGGGTACAGATCTTGTTATGTAATTTGTTAGTACCTTCCGGAGTAAAAAGCACTTTAAAATTCAGGGATCACGGGAATGTCCTCAAACTAAAAAATAATGCCTGGGAGGATGGTCATACCACAACAGAACATTTATTACAGTCCTGGAAGTGCTAACATGCAACAGAGAAGACTTTAATTTATATACCACTACAATGGAAATACAAGTAGAGTAGAGAAGGACTAGCAACGTCTTTGCTGTGAGAAAGGATGTGTAAGACTTGAGCTCTATATAGCCGATTGCATAGTCTGTTATGATATCCATTAGACTAGTGATGAACTTTTTCTTTTTTAATAAAGAATGAACAATTGCACTCTGACATGAAAAATAATTGAAAGAGAAACAAGGTGGAAGATTCAATGGAAACATTTCAGCCATTCTGAAAATGATACCGGATAATGGATTATCAGGGTCGACATCGATCACATTTCCATGACAACGGGCAGTTTAATCAGTAATACAGTCATCAGACCACCATAATAACTGCTTCAGAGTTAAACATAAACATTTTTCTTTCTCTATATTGATCTGCTCTCTATATAAAACTAGTATTAATCGGCGTTGCCCAGTGGAAACATGCCTCCCCCCTCGTAAAAAATTAAACTACGGTTGTTGTTGGTGGCCAACCCCCAACCTCCTAATATGAAGAACAGCTTTTGGAATATACCCCCTCAGCCTCTTTATGCTAAGAACGGCATTCGGAATAGAGACTCCCAACCTTCTCATGTTAAGAACAGCTTTCGGAAGAGACACTACCAACCTTGCCGTATTAATAACGACTTCCAGAATAGAAATCTCATTTTATGAGGGGGATTGCCAAAATATTTGCCCCAAATTGAACCTTGATATTCGTTGTCAGCAAACCCACCCACAAATGCTATAAACACTAAAAAGATTGTAGGGTGGCAGTGTCAGTAGGAGAGAAGTAGATTTGTTTGTTGCGCATGTGTACAAACATGGCGGCCACTGAATTACAGTGCATAATACAGGTCTTTATCTCTCGAAAACTACTTGTCTCCACCAAATTTTATGAGATTATCTTATTCAGCATAGCCGAAAACCTTCAGAAGAAAATTGTGGAGGTGAAGCTAAAGTAAAAAATTACCTTAAAAAAATAAACAGAAACAAAGTTAATGTATATGCAGTGTCGATAATGAGTCCAGAAAAGAAAATTAAACAAAATACTCCACAGAAAGTATAATTGGAAAGAAAACACATATATAACAAACAAGTGTTTCCGTAGGCAATGTAATTTAGTTTAAAACCTAATCTGCATAAAATATTGGGACGTTATTTGTAAGCGGTTGACACGATAAGTAACATGATTAAAACCTAGGTAATCGTTGGAAAACATATAAGTAATTAAAATCGTCCACAGTAATAGTAAATATAAAAAATAAAAAAAATTATAATAAAAGTGATCCCAAAAACAAACTAAAACAAAAAAAAGAAAAAATAGCATCGTGTAAGTGCTGAAAAGCTGCTCCAAAAATAAACAATGGTACCCGTAAATGGTTTTTGTTTTTGCTTTTTCAAAGCTTTGGGGGGATAGTCGGGTGTAGGCACTTTATACATAGATAAGTGTAAGGTTACCAGTATTTAATTTTATGTTTATAAGCGGTTATTATGTTTGTATTTGTTTGTTTTTAGCACGATCGCCTCGTATAGAGAGTGACGCCATGTTGGAAAATTTCTGGAGCGTTCGTTTATGTATGAAAAAGTGAATCCTGGAATAATAGAATGATCAAGTCTCAGCCAATCAGAATGGGCGGATTTGGAGAAGGGAGAATGTAGTATTTTGAATTGGGAAGTGGAAAGATTATGTTATATGTATGTAGCTAATAACAAGTTACGATGTGTGCAATGAAAGTATCGTAGGAAAATATAAGATTGGTTCAGGTGGTAGCAGTGGGAGGACTAATTATTTATAGAGAAAAATAGGGATTCCTTCCTCTATAGATGTTGCAATTGTGATGGTGTTACTCCTAGGATGCAATGTACCATTTTTTGTTATGACTTAATGTGTCTAAAATTGTGTTCGAAAATTACATAAGATAGTGGCTAATTGCCTAGACGTTATTGCAAACCCATGATACTTTGGTCCAGATAGGAATTTCTGCAGTCAAAATATTATATAGGAGATAGTACTAGCTCTATATACCTAGTGTTGTCAGGTCGAAACACATGGGCCGGCAGAAGGTTTAATACCAATTTAATAAGATACACAGAAAATCTTACTTTCTTACGATTTTCCTGAAATTGGACCATATGTTGGATTTATGAAAGGATAAAACACACCCATCTTCGTGCACGAAAATTTAATGGGAAATGACTCTCATAATGTAAAGGGGAAATAACTCTCACAGCTTAAATAAATAAACTTCCGTTTTTAAAAGTAACTGGTGTCGGCTAATAATAATTGAAATACATTAATTTAAATATAAATTAAATTAAACATAAGTAAATCAACTTTAAATAATATTTCTGCGTACGTTATCACGTTTTACATACAGTGCCGACAAAAAAAAGTCCGCACTTATGATTTTTAATTAAAACAATTTTATTGCAACAAAAAATTAAAAACATTGAGATAATTATTAAAATAGATTTTCTTTATGTAATATGCAAATGAGGTTATATCTTGAATGCAGATTTCATTTGAATAAATAATATATATATATATATATATATATATATATATATATATATATATATATATATATATATATATAAATCTGGAATAAAAAAATGTATGAAAATGAATTTGTGAAACAGCGAACTTTTTGAACATATTAATCAAATTGTGAACAAAAGAAAACAAACAGACAGGAATACGATTTTATTATAATAGATGCTAAGGCAATTTTATGCTCATGCGTATGTTATCACGTTTTACATACAGTTCCGACAAAAAGAAAGTCCGCACTTATGATTTTTTCAAAAATTGCAGTTATTTTTTTAAATTGACGTAAACACTAGAATATTTCAATTAAAAGTCAAATATGAACAGGTAAATTTAAAGAAAAAATAAAGGCCAATCAAATGAGGTATAGTTTGTTTTAGCTTAAATTTGCGGACTTTCTTTTTGCCGCCTATGTATATTGATGTAGTAATCACTTGTTCTCGTTAGATCACCAAATATACATGCAACTGAGGACGGTTTGTGAATTTTATATTCCCTTGACACTTCCTCCTTTAGAGGAAGTCAGTCAACCAAACATGGGTGAATGTCACTGACATATATATAAATAAACTAAAAATAAGACTATTCGATCAGATGCTGATTAGTGATCAATAGAGCTGTGATAACAGCATATTTTTTCATTTTATATCCGTTAATATCTTATATGTTTTTATATAGACAGATGCTGTTCTCGGTTTATTAGGCGTGTCTTACTGCGTCGGATATATACCCGAGAGTCAAAAGAATAAAAAGAATATTCTATTGTGTCAGCTCTAATGATTAATTCTAGACTAAAAGATCCGACTTTTACACACTTTAAAATGAATTGTTCTAAAATCAAATTTATGTTCATGCGTACGTTATTACCTTTCATACTCATTAAAAAATAAATTATTCGATTAGATATTGGTTAGTGATTAATCCAATCTCACTAAGATAAAAAATTTAACTTTGCCGATGAAAACCCAAATAACAAGAAATATTACGTATGACCTCTCTACATTTAAAAACAAAATAATATGATTACAGAAGTGCATTCAAAAACAAAAACCACCGATTTAAAACAGCACTAGCGAGTCACTAACCACAACTGAAAGATAAAAGAAAGTGGATGCTCGCCGAGAGTAGAGTTGAAAATAATACAAGCTAGCGCATGTGGGAATTTAGCTATCCTAAAATTTAAAGTACTCTAAAATTCGTTAAACTGCAGATAAAAAATATCAAACGTATGCATACACGAAATAAATTTTACTTCAGGATAATGACATATAAAATAAATATAAAAAAATACCTATAATATTAATAATAATAATAATAATAATAATAATAATATTAATAATAATAATAATAATCAACTACTATAATATATGTCTATATATTCATGTATATGTAAGCGAAAATATCTGCTAAACAGATTCAGATTAAGACTGGAGCAGCTTCCAACACAAAGAAACCACAAAGAAAAAAAAGAGTGAAGTAAAGGTCCAGCGATCATCTATTTGATAAACTCGAGTCCATTGGTTGCGATAACTCTGTGTGTGAATAAGAAAGAACTTGATTGACTAACCAGAAAATTCAGCACGGCGTAAAACACATTGCACTTAAATGAAAACTGAAATTATCTCCCTTCAACAGTAGAAACACTAACACAACTTCTATCTATCTGCATCTACTGAAAACTTGCCCTAATATCTATTTACTTAATTATACATACGGAATACGTCATGACTTAAAATGTACCTCCAGTTATACCCTTACTATACTGCACCTACATCTTAACCCTCGTAAATCTAAATATACAGTGACTGGGCAGAATTCTTAGCTCAATTCCTAATACCTACTCACACTATAACGTTATCCTGTACCTAAACTAACATAAAGTTTAAAAAATGGTAAAAGTCTGAATCCGCACTAACGCCTTTCTAACAAGCCTACTCACATCACTGTTCCACTGCATGTCCCTAAATCACTTTGAGGAGTGTAACTATTCATTAGATATCTAACCTCTACAAACTAACCCTGTAACATTAACTAACCACGCGGGGACGCAGAAATACCTGGATTAGGACCCAGGCGCGGAGCAAACCCTCTCAGGGCTGATGGACCCAGTAGATCTTCCCAGATCACCCTTCTAGAAGACGGAAAACTCTGAAAGTAAAACCAAAGGGGAGGGAGGCCTCTCCAGTCTTGGATGACAACCTTCCTAGAGCTGGTGACTCAAACAAATTACCGGTCTGCAAATTCCATGTAATAGCTTGACAAATCCTAATAAATATGAAATGCAAACAATTTTGTGTAGCTTGATTTTCATATATATTTTCAAAACTAACTACATAGCTTTACTCATATATTGAACACTGTTAAAGTAAATACTGAAAATAGATAAATAAAATCTTATGTAAATACATGAAATAATATATATATATATTTATATAAAGAGAGTGAAATATATATATTCTTATATATAATATATATAATCAAATTGTATAATATGATATATTACAGCTTACATAATATATATATATATATATATATATATATATATATATATATAATTAAGTTATCAGACATTCGAGGTTAGACCTAAATAGCAATCCGTCTTAAAAATTGTTATTCGATTTATCTATTCAACCATTTCTGTACATTTTCAGTCAGTGTTCTTTTTTTTTTTTTAAAAGATTCCAATCGACTTCATCGATTATTCTATCCTGTCCGATTTTTCTGTGCAAGATTCACTGCTTATGCACAAAGAGAAATTTCAAAATGGTATCTAAAATCGCTCGATACATAAATATTCCGATATTTTGTTTTATTTACATTCAGACTGCGTCAACTGAATTAAAATGGAAACAAATTTAATAAAGTATCGTGTGTATTAAAAACGGTTACTAATTCATATTTTCCAGAATAATATCTGGTACAACGAGTAAAGCATGTACACACCATACATACAAACAAATAATGTCCGTTAGTTATTTTTTTTTTCTATTCATACATGCTAGATCATGCTTACTTCTTCTAATTTCGAAAATGACATTTCATTAAAAAAAGGAATTACTTTCTTATAAAAGTCTTTCTGTTTCCTTTCTTTGTTCCATTCTTTTAGAAACATTCTATACCTAAAATTCTATCTGTAGGGGAGATTTCCTGAATAATGCTTGGAGATAACCAGATATCCTATATATATATATATATATATATATATATATATATATATATATATATATATATAGATATATAGATATATATATAAAGAGAGTGAAATATATATATACATATATATGTATGTATATATATATATGTATATATATAAATATGTATATACATGTATATATATAAATATGTATATATATGTATATATATACATATAAATATGTATATATATGCATATCTATATATATATATAAATATGTATATATATATATGTATGTATATATATATGTATGTATGTATATATATATATATATATATATATATATATGTAATTCAAACACGTCTGATTGAACACGATTGAGTTCTTCTTTTTTAAGATTCGCCGAGCAGTCATTTTTTTTTATTTCGGCTGGCATGTTGTATATTATGGCGCCCACTATTTGTTGTTCGGCCATGTTCTTCTCAAGCGCTTTCAATCTGTAATCTGATCGTCGTCAGGAGCGATTGTTATTGTTGTCATTTTCTTTATTGAGGCTTGGTGTATTTATAGTTAATTCTATTTTTAAAAGATATATATATATATATATATATATATATATAGTGTAAAATTTTGTTGAAAATTCAAAGGCTCACGTTTTCTTTTTATATAACACATAACACAAAGATGGAGGAAGAGAGAAGGCATGGCTTTGGAAATCTTTTTACCTCAATACAATGTTCAGCATGTTAAAAATATACCTTTTGTTATAAAAATCTAATGGATAAACATCTGAAGAAGTTGATGGGGAAAGGATATTTCTATGGAAGCATAAATCGTAAATTGTCTACTCATCAATGAAAAAGTTGTAATGGAAAAAAATCCAGGAAATAAACGAAGGTTATGAAAAAGAAAACGGGAGTCTTTGAATTTTCAACAAAATTTTACACTATATATGCTCTGCACCTATAAAATAGATACATTGAGCTTAACTCAAAATTAACGGTGACTGTTTTTTTTTAAATAACAATCTGGATCCGTTAAACGAAAACGGTATACATTGAAAGTAATGATATTTCAAAAACAAACTTAATATATATATATATATATATATATATATATATATATATATATATATATATATATATATATATATATATATAACCGTATTTGACAACTAACAATAAATAAAAATATAAATTCATCAAAGTAAAACAATAAATAAATAACTAAATAAGTAAAATATAAAATAAGAAAATCAAAATTAAAAATAAATAATTCGCCTCTACCCATCCTACACCCGACTTTATAACAATATAAAAAAATTTAATTTTAAAAAATAAAAAAATGTAATAAATAAATAAATTAAATATTTTTTTAATTAAAAAATAATTAATTCAATAAAATAAAATAGAACTAACTATAAATACACCAAGTCTCAATAAAGAAAACAACAACAACAACAACAACAACAACAACAACAACAACCGTTCCTGACGATTTAAAGCACTTGAGAATGATATGGCCGAACAACAACTACTGGGCGCCATAATATATAATATGCCAGCCGAAATAAAGCAGACCGATCGGTAAATTGAAAAGTTATCCAAGAAAATCGGAAAAAAGAAGAATACAGTCATGTTCAATCAGACGTGCTTGAATAATGACTTGCTGCACACACACACACACACACACACACACACACACACACACACACACACACACACACATATATATATATATATATATATATATAGCATGCATATAAAAATTGAAATAAATGAAACATGAAGAAATTAAACGGGTCACTAGGTAGAAATGCAACCTAAAACATAAGCAGAATTATGTAAACATGTTCGCTGAAGAAAATTGTTTTAATATTCGCAAGTCAAATTATAGTGTTAATAATATGTGTGCGTAAGCAATATCTGTATGTGAGTATTTGGCAGCGTGGTCTTGTGTATGTGTGTAATAGTTTACCTTGTTCTTATTAGTACATGTGTAGCTGTAAACAGCGATTCGTTTTAGCTCTCCTGACTGTTGCTAGTGTGTAAAAATGTTTGCACGAAATGGAGAAATCTTGTATGTGAGTCATTGAATCCTTCTGCCTTGCCACTCCCGACTCCAAAGGGCATAAGAGGGGATTGTAGAGCAGACGTTCTAGAGTATTGATGAAGTTTCTCTGGATTGAGTATTCTGGAGGAAACTGATTTTGCTGACTAGTTTTGATAGGAATTTCTAACTCCACGTCTGCTTACTATTTTCACATATATGTGTTACATTTTGTGTTTTAAATGATTTTTATTGGTTGAAAAATATTTTGAGTTCACACGTTTCTGTGAAAACCAACTTGATGAAGAGAGCTAATCTAAAAAAATAATTGTTTCCGTTCTGCAAGATCTACTGCAGATGTGCTAACGGTTATATCTCACAGGGATAGTGAATCTCTTGACAAAGGCTTCTTTTCTAGGGCAATTGCTCTTGACATGTCAAAGGCCTTTGACAAGGTATGGCATAAGGGCCTACTTCACAAGATTTCCGCTACAGTATAACTGGAAATGTTTTCTCAATAATTAAATCATTTCTCTCCGATAGGCTCATAAGAGTAGTGGTCAATGGACAAAAATCAGAGGCCTGCAGTATTAATGCTGGAGTCCCTCAAGGGTCAATCCTGGGCCCAACTCTCTTCCTGATCTACATCAATGATCTCCCTAAACACATACTTAAATCATTCGTTGACATCTATGCTGATGACACGACCATTTACGGCAACACATCAAAGGCTGCAAATGACAAAGTTCTCTCTGATTCTCTCTCCTCTGATCTCGAGCACGTGGTTCAGTGGGGGAATACGTGGCTGGTTACCTTTAATGCATCTAAAACCAAACTCCTATCTTTACATCATCTACGCTCCGATCCCCATCTGGCATCAATTGAAATGGATGGCTCTCGTCTAGGAGAGGCCTCATGTTTTGACAAGCTTCTGGGTTTGTCCTTTACTCCTGCTGTTATATGGAACATGTACATCAAGTCTGTTGCCAAGGTCGCTGGAAAGATGATGGGATCCTTCTACCGCTCCAGAAGATATCTCACTACTGATGCAATTCTCTATCTATATAAAAGCCAATTACGTCCAAGGATGGAATACTGCTGCCATATCTGGACAGGAGCTGCTAAAAACAGCCTATCCTGCCTTGACAGAGTACAAAATAGACTTCGTGGCTTAGTGGGGGATGCCCTTTTCTCTTCCCTGCAACCTCTCTCCCACAGAAGAGACGTTGCGAACCTATCCTTGTTTTATCGTTATTTCCATGGCAGGTGCTAATCTGAGCTCCAATCTCTGGTCCCTCCTCGCCAATCTTTCATGAAAAACACCCGTCTAGCTGAATCCACTGTGAAAAATTTCCCCCACTCTTTATCTGTGCCTAAATCAAAACGTAGATTCCATGAACAAAGCTTCTTTCTTAGAACTGCACACCTTTAGAACTCTGTTCCGTCTGCCTGCTTTCCACCTGACTACAACCTGGATGTCTTCAAGTCCAACGTAAACAAATTCCTAATGAACCGCCCCCTTAAGTAAACACTTCAATAAATCTCCACACTAACATACTGTACTTGCAATAACCCTTATCCCTGAGTGGCTTCCGGGACTTGATAAGTGGTGACCACCGTGTAAAAAAAAAAAAAAAAGCGCAGAAAGAAAAAGGGTAGCAATTTGCTTCTTAGCATCCATATTCACTTGGAATTCAACTGCTACACTTTCTTACATAGTATATTATCCTGCAATAACATCGTCCTTAATACAGTGGACTTTTCCTATTAGGCTCATCTTTTATGCATAGAAAAACACGTCAGAAGTTTTTCTCAAGAAAAAAGCTATTCATATATATTTAGGCAAAGCAAGCATCCGAGCGTATGTAGTGAAATGAGAGAAAGTCGGTTTTATATGTATTAACAGTAACCAGCCACTTTTCCTCCCATTGCACCACATGCTAGAGGTCGGAATAGAGAGACTCAGAAAGATCCTTATCATTAATGCTCTTTGAAGTGCTGCCATAGATGATTGTGTCATCTGCGTAAATTTCGATGAATGGTTTTAGAATATAAAAGAAAAAAAAACAGAAAAAAACAAAAAAAAAAACAGAAAAAAACAGATGCTGAAAATGTTCACAAAGAGAATGGGTTGAGTGTGAGATATTTGAATTTAAAAACTGGCTTCGAAACCTAATAGATGATGCCATTTTCTCTTTCCTGCAATCTCTTTCCAACAGAAGAGATGCTGCGAGCCTTTCTCTGCTCTTTCCTTATTTTCATGGCAAGTGCTCGTCTGAGCTCCAATCTATGCTCACCTCTCACCAAATTTTCACAAAAAGCACCCGACTAGCTACAACCACTATCAACAATTTCCCCCACTCTCTATCTGTGCCTAAATCTAACGCAGATTTCATGAACGAAGCTTCTTTCCTAGAACTGCTTGTCTGTGGAACATTGTTCTACTGAACTGCTTCTCAGCCGATTACAATATTGAAATCTTCAAGTCCAATGTAAACAAGTTCTTGTTGAGCTGTCTCCTTAAATAATCCAAATTCTACCCGATCTATACCATTAACGATTATTACACTACCACCTTACATTGATTTACCCGTATCCTCGAGTGGCTTTTGGGCCTTGATAAGTGGTTACTCGCTTGTCAAAGAAAAAATCTGATGTGAAATGAAAACAAAAGAAACCAGAAATAAATTGAGATGTGGGTGAGATGGATTAAAAGAATCTTAATTATTTTTGATTATGATTAATACCATTTGCATGTGCCAAAAACGTTTGCAGAATGGACCAAACAGAAGAAAAAAAAGATTCTTAGGTTTTAGGATCTTATATCTACTAAATCTAAAAAAAAAATGGTTATACTGCTGACTCTCGTTTCTTGGTGTTGCTTTACCATTATCAGGTTTGAATTCTTGGAACACGTCAGATATTGTTCCATACTAACATTAGCGGTACAATGTTCAATCGTCAATTTCTGATAGACCAATACCTCTTACTCCTTTGGGCAGATACAGCAAGGCAGACACTGATTTTTCTGTGTTACTCTGTACTGTATCAACATTTTTCTCGTTTTAGTGTCTAGTCTGTCAGTATCCTTTTGTAGCCAGTCAATAATGCCAACACTTTATGTTCTCACAGGCATGATTAGTTGGTTAATAGCAGTTACGTTATTATATCTACTCCCCCCCCCTGTTTTTAAAAATCTTTTTTTTTTTTTTCTAGTTAGGGATAGGGGCATCATTTGCTATCTCATACATTCCAACTGATAGAGCGTTTTAAGATTCTTGCCGTCTCTTTGAGTGCAAGAGAGATACAAACAATTGCCCTCAAAGATTTAAGATTCTTGCCGTCCCTTTGAGGGCAATTTTTTGCATCTCTCTTGCACTTGGTTCACCGGTTGTATTTGCAAGGTAGTTTTTGTAATTCTTTTTCATAAGTTGCTTCTATAATCCCTGAAATGATGGAGATCTTCCTTAGATTCCAGTTTTTTTTTTCATATCCTATATGTATGTTAATGTGTATGTTAATATATGCTTGGACGTGCATAATTTGTATGTACGTAGGTGTGTGTGTGTGTGTGTGTGTGTGTGTTTGTGTGTGCGTGTGCGTGTGTGTGTGTGTGTGTGTGTGTGTGTGTGTGTGTGTGTGTGTTTACATTGCCTGATCTTTTTCCATTTTTAATACTCGAAGTTGATACACGTCTGAAAATAGAATTTGCTTAAGAACTCTCTTCAAAAGTCTTTTCCTGCTTGAATACAGAAAAAAAAACATCAACAAGAAAAACAAAAAAAAAACACAAAAAAAAAACACACACAGAACATATAAAAATAGCTAAAAGCCTCCATTCAATCCTCCTTTTCCTTTCTTTCATTTATGTTAACAGAAGAAAGCAACATGAGTTGCTGGCACCAGACAAATTCTTTGAAATCCGTCTTTTATTTAAATATTGCATCAATTTCCTTATATTTTAACAAATTCAAAGATGCTTAAGTCGCAAAGGCAACGTGCACCAAAAATGTTGTTTATTGTTGCCTCAAACAGTCAATACGGACTGGAATTTAAAAATCTAAAAAGAAAAACGAAATTCCTGGAAGAGATTATGAATCAAAGCACGAATAACGTTGCACTATTTATTTAAAAATAATTAAGTTAAAAAATTACATTTCATAGAGTATAGTTGTCACATTCAGGCTGATGCACCGACCACTAGTCTCTCCCTATGAGAAAGTGCCCCCTAAAAAGAACCTCTCATCTAATAGGTCCCTAACTGTCTACCAGACTCCACACTTGGTTACATCGCTGCATCCCTGTGCTTCATCTGCAAATACTTCAATCGTATGTGCTCCTTTCACATAAATATCCTTGACAAATCAGACAATCAGCAAAATCTTACCCCTTTATTGCAGATATTCTCAGATGCCAGAAAGCATTCTACTTCTTTCCTCCAACTGATATTTTGGGAATCCACTCCCCCCTTCCCTGCTCCATGTTTCTCTAAATCTACCAATATGCAAAAAATTAAAGGTAAAGCACACAAACATTGTGTTGTCCAATTCCCTACTTAGGATGCTGTTATTAATTCGACCGCTATTTTATAGTAACCCTTTATGAGCCAATACATTCCGAACCTGTCTCTGCTCTCTCTTTATTTTCATGGCAAATGCTCGTCTGAGCTCCAATCTATGATTCCCCCTTGTCAAACTTTCACAACAAAGACTATATATATATATATATATATATATATATATATATATATATATATATATATATATATATATATATATAAACAAAAATAATAAATATATATATATATATATATATATATATAAACAAAAAAGGTTTATAGCCTTGCAAACGTCATCTGTTTTTTTTTTTTTTTTGCAAGTACTTTCAAGTGATTTTCTTCAGTTGTCTTCATACAGTTTTTGATTACTGTTTAGTTTAAAATCTGGATGATTTTATATGTAATTTGAACTGAATCATATAGAAACTACCTGAAGACGACTGAAGAAAATCAGTTGAAAGTACTTGCAAAAAAACCCCAAAAAACAGATGGACGAAAACGACTACGGAATTTTCCTTTCCTATTATAAATTCGACCGATACATAAGAATGACAATTCGAAAAATTACAAAAAAAAAGATCATTGAGCAAAAAGACTCCGTGCTATTTAACAATATCTGTCTGAATACACACACACACACACACACACACACACACACACACACACACATATATATAATGATATATGAAACATAGCTGATTGTGTTTTAAGAAGTTATTAAAGTTGATTATAATCCCTACAATTTTTGTTTTTTGTTTTTCGTTCTTCTTTTTTTGCTGTTTCTCTTATTCTTTCCCCGATTATTTCTTTGTTGGTATGTAATTTTCTTTCTGTTTAAAAATTTTTTTTCCTACCTTCATTATTCGTTTCTTTTCTTTCTGTTTTACGATTTGATATGCTTAATATTTTCTCGTTTATTTTCATCCTTTCTTCATTGTTTTATATATTATCTGGGAATTCATGTAGAATACGGACCCTGCTGAAATATTAACGTTATCATTTAGAAACTTATTCTCAACAATAATAACGTTATCATTTAGAAACTTATTCTCAACAATAATAACGTTATCATTTAGAAATTATTCTCAACAATAATAACGTTATCATTTAGAAACTTATTCTCAACAATAATAACGTTATCATTTAGAAACTTATTCTCAACAATAATAACGTTATCATTTAGAAATTATTCTCAACAATAATAACGTTATCATTTAGAAACTTATTCTCAACAATAATAACGTTATCATTTAGAAACTTATTCTCAACAATAATAACGTTATCATTTAGAAATTATTCTCAACAATAATAACGTTATCATTTAGAAATTATTCTCAACAATAATAACGTTATCATTTAGAAACTTATTCTCAACAATAATAACGTTATCATTTAGAAATCCATTCTCAACAATAATAACGTTATCATTTAGAAACTTATTCTCAACAATAATAACGTTATCATTTAGAAACTTATTCTCAACAATAATAACGTTATCATTTAGAAACTTATTCTCAACAATAATAACGTTATCATTTAGAAACTTATTCTCAACAATAATAACGTTATCATTTAGAAATTTATTCTCAACAATAATAACGTTATCATTTAGAAACTTATTCTCAACAATAATAACGTTATCATTTAGAAACTTATTCTCAACAATAATAACGTTATCATTTAGAAACTTATTCTCAACAATAATAACGTTATCAGTTAGAAACTCATTCTCAACAATAATAACGTTATCATTTAGAAACTTATTCTCAACAATAATAACGTTATCATTTAGAAACTTATTCTCAACAATAATAACGTTATCATTTAGAAACTTATTCTCAACAATAATAACGTTATCATTTAGAAACTTATTCTCAACAATAATAATGTTATCATTTAGAAACTTATTCTCAACAATAATAACGTTATCATTTAGAAACTTATTCTCAACAATAATAACGTTATCATTTAGAAACTTATTCTCAACAATAATAACGTTATCATTTAGAAACTTATTCTCAACAATAATAACGTTATCATTTAGAAACTTATTCTCAACAATATTAACGTTATCATTTAGAAACCCATTCTCAACAATAATAACGTTATCATTTAAAAACTTATTCTCAACAATATTAACGTTATCATTAAGAAAATTCTACACAATAATAACGTTACCATTTAGAAACTTATTCTCAACAATAATAACGTTATCATTTAGAAAAACATTCTCAACAATATTAATGTTATCATTTAGAAACTCATTCTCAACAATAATAACGTTATCATTTAGAAACTTATTCTCAACAATAATAACGTTATCATTTAGAAACTTATTCTCAACAATATTAACGTTATCATTTAGAAACTTATTCTCAACAATAATAACGTTATCATTTAGAAACTTATTCTCAACAATAATAACGTTATCATTTAGAAACTTATTCTCAACAATAATAACGTTATCATTTAGAAACTTATTCTCAACAATATTAACGTTATTATTTAGAAACTTATTCTCAACAATAATAACGTTATCATTTAGAAACTTATTCTCAACAATAATAACGTTATCATTTAGAAACTTATTCTCAACAATAATAACGTTATCATTTAGAAACTTATTCTCAAAAATAATAACGTTATCATTTGGAAACTTATTCTCAACAATAATAACGTTATCATTTAGAAACTTATTCTCAGCAATAATAACGTTATCATTTAGAAACTTATTCTCAACAATAATAACGTTATCATTTAGAAACTTATTCTCAACAATATTAACGTTATCATTTAGAAACCCATTCTCAACAATAATAACGTTATCATTTAAAAACTTATTCTCAACAATATTAACGTTATCATTAAGAAAATTCTACACAATAATAACGTTACCATTTAGAAACTTATTCTCAACAATAATAACGTTATCATTTAGAAAAACATTCTCAACAATATTAATGTTATCATTTAGAAACTCATTCTCAACAATAATAACGTTATCATGTAGAAACTTATTCTCAACAATAATAACGTTATCATTTAGAAACTTATTCTCAACAATATTAACGTTATCATTTAGAAACTTATTCTCAACAATAATAACGTTATCATTTAGAAACTTATTCTCAACAATAATAACGTTATCATTTAGAAACTTATTCTCAACAATAATAACGTTATCATTTAGAAACTTATTCTCAAAAATAATAACGTTATCATTTGGAAACTTATTCTCAACAATAATAACGTTATCATTTAGAAACTTATTCTCAACAATAATAACGTTATAATTTAGAAACTCATTCTCAACAATAATAACGTTATCATTTAGAAACTTATTCTACACAATAATAACGTTATCATTTAGAAACTTATTCTCAACAATAATAACGTTATCATTTAGATACTTATTCTCAACAATAATAACGTTATCATTTAGAAACTTATTCTCAACAATAATAACGTTATCATTTAGAAACTTATTCTCAACAATATTAACGTTATTATTTAGAAACTCATTCTCAACAATAATAACGTTATCATTTAGAAACTTATTCTCAACAATATTAACGTTATCATTTAGAAACTTATTCTCAACAATAATAACGTTATCATTTAGAAACTCATTCTCAACAATATTAACGTTATCATTTAGAAACTCATTCTCAACAATAATAACGTTATCATTTAGAATCTCATTCTCAACAATAATAACGTTATCATTTAGAAACTCATTCTCAACAATAATAACGTTATCATTTAGAAACTTATTCTCAACAATAATAACGTTATCATTTAGAAACTCATTCTCAACAATAATAACGTTATCATTTAGAAACTTATTCTCAACAATAATAACGTTATCATTTAGAAACTTATTCTCAACAATAATAACGTTATCATTTAGAAACTTATTCTCAACAATAATAACGTTATCATTTAGAAACTTATTCTCAACAATAATAACGTTATCATTTAGAAACTTATTCTCAACAATATTAACGTTATCATTTAGAAACTTATTCTCAACAATAATAACGTTATCATTTAGAAACTTATTCTCAACAATAATAACGTTATCATTTAGAAACTTATTCTCAACAATAATAACGTTATCATTTAGAAACTTATTCTCAACATGGGGAGAGTTTTTTGAACCTATTCTGTAATTTCACCCACCAAAAATATTTAATCTAACTTGAAAATCCTATCTGAAAAATAATACGGTTCGTATTCTGCATCAGTAACGTTATTTGGATTATTCGGACTAATATTCTCATCTTGGATGTTATTCACACAATGTTTCGGTCGATGTAACCTTCAACCCCCTGCAGGTGCGTCTTGGTGAACTCGGGAATCTTTATACTTAACTCTGGAATCTATACGGAATTTCGAAGTTAACTCTTTATTTCATCAAGGTAGGTAGATTGTTCTCGTTTTGTCTGCTAGGTAGAAATTTTAAGTAATTTTTGGGCGCAAGTTCAGAATTACACTCAATGCAGCAATTAAAAGTAAAGAAAATACAAACAAGTATGATGCACATACTAGTTACAGAACGAAGAATGTCATATTCCAAAAATTACATAATTTGATCAAGTAGTTTTTTATCCAAGAAAATCAAATTTTACAACCGTGCGAGTCGTAGTGTTTTCGTCGGACATAATGAAACCCGATGAAAGAAACGAGGGGGAGACAACTCAAATCGAAGTGTCAAGGTAAAAAAAATAGTTTAATGTGTAAATACAGTTTAGTAGTAAAACCACTAAAAATCGTCGATTATGATTTTTCTATGTAAAATAAAACGACTTGATCAACTTACGCGATTTTTGGAATATGAAATCTTCATTCCGTGACGAGTGCGTACACCATAAATATTTTTCTGTGTGTGTTTTTTTAAATATGTATATAAGTGCGTTTTTGAACTTGCACAATTTTTTGTTTTATTCTTAGTATGAAATGAGAATTGAACATTCAACCTCTAGAAGACTTTCAACTTAAAGGTAATTATTATTAGTTTTGCTACGGGTCTATTGTCATGTTTTAACAAGTCATCATTAAAGTTGTAGATATATTCAACTCTCGTCTCAAAAATCCGATCGGATCACAGAGATGGAGCGGGTGTGAATGTGATTTCAAGACCTAGAAGTAGATTGGAGTAAGTTCAGGAAACTTATGCCTTTATTAACTAGCAGAGCGTTACCATTGTCGACCAACGGAAGAGCCTACTAGGCTTTTTTTTAAATTTAATTTGCGTCCTTTGAAGATTGTAACGTTGTGTATGGGGCAGCCAAATCAGCCGCTAACAATGCTCTGCTTTTTATTGAAACCAACCGAGAGCTCTTTTTAGTATCCTCGTTGTTCCCTTAAGTGCAATTGTCTGGATCTCTTTTGCACTTGGTTCACCAGGAATATTAGTTAGGTAGGACTTCAGGTTCTTCTTCATAAGCCCTGTGGCACCTATAATAATTGGCATGATTGATATCTTCCTAAGATTTCAGTTTCTTTTCATATCATACATGAGACCTGGATATTTGGTCTGTTTCTCCCTTTCAGCTCTGTTCAATTCATTAAGGACACTCACTTCAACCAAGGTTGCCACTCTCTCTGACTTATTCCATGTAACTATGTCAAGTTTGATGTGTACAAAATATGATGATGTATAAGAGTGAAACCTGGCCATTGAGAGTTGAGGACATACGTTGCATGGAAAGAAATGATATGGGAATGACACGATGGATGTGTAATGTGAGTCTTAATGACAGGCATAGATCTAATGATATTGAAGGAATATAAGACCAGCACAGTATAGGGCGATCTGTGCAGAACAGGAGACTTCGTAGGTATGGTTACAGTAGAAAAAAGGATGCAGCAAAATTGAGATAACACTGTCAGTTAGCAGAGGTAAATCATGGAAAAATGGAAAGAAGTGACAAGGGTGGACGTTAAAGAGGGAGGGATAAATAAATACATTGCCAGAGATAGGTTAGTTTGGAAGCCAATTTCAAAAACCCGTCCAACATCCGTCAGTATGTAAAACTGATATAATGATAATGATGATTATGCTGATGATGTCAATAATGATACTGCTGATAATGATAATGATGATGTCAATGATGATGATGATGGTGATGATAATGATGACGACAATGATGGTGATGCTGCTGCTGCTGCTGCTGCTGATGATGATGATGATGAAGAAGAAGAAAAAGATCGTGGTGCTGGTGCTGGTGATGACGCTGACCATGGCGCTGAGGATGGTGGTGATGATGATGATGACGACGATTATGATGATGATAATGATGATAGCAATGATGATGATGGTCATGATGACGACGATAATAATGATTACGACAATGATTATGACGATAATGATGATGACAATGATGATGACGATGATGATGATAATGATGGTGATGATGATGACGATGACAATGGTGGTGGTGGTGGTAATGATGATAGTGATGGCGATGATGATCATGCTGCTGATGACGACGATGATGATAATGATAACGACAATGATGATAGTAATGGCGACAATGATGATGGTGATAGTGGTGGTGACGATGACGACGGCGACGACGACGATGATGATGATGATGATGATGATGATGATGATGATGATGATGATGGTGATGATGATGATAGCGATGATGATGATGATGATGATGATGATGATGATGATGATGATGATGCTTTTCATTTGCTATGTGATCTTTCTTTTTACCCTTTTTACATTTCTTATCAATAAAATCATTTTACTTTGTTCAATGCACCCTTTCTATTTCTTTATCTACATTTTTTTTCTTTTCTGTTGGTTAATTTTTACTTTTTTTGTCTTTTTAAATTCTTTTGTATTTCGTCATTTTATTTATTTCTTCCTTTCTTTCTTTCTCATGTTGGGTTACGTTTTTTTTTTTTTCGTTTTTTACTCCAATGGTTCCCAACCGATTTGCTTTTTGTCCGCACCCCTCAAGAAATTTCTCTGAAACTTTGTGTCGCCTAAAATTTATGTTGCGTTTAAGAATAAGTTTTTCCAATTTCGACTAACATTTTTTCCAAAATAGATCGTAACTTTATTCTTTAATATAATTCGCAAGGAAAATTACATATGCAAGCAAGAAAGAAATCATAGATTGATATTGGAATGTGTCTTAAAAATAATGTCTCACCTGAATTAGCACTAATAGCTAAATAGCAATAAAGAGTACAGAATACTACAAATGTAACAGAGTCCCTGATACTGGTAGCAGCAGCAGCCTGCAATAAGCCGGCTGCGTAAAGTGACGTTACAACAGAGATAAAAGGACACAGGTGTTCGGAGAAGAGGTGTTCGAGATGTGACAAGAGAAGCACGCGTTCATCACGTGGGTGACGTCATAGCCGAGACAAGGAGAAACAAACTGTTTATGTTTGATGAATATCTAAAAAAAATGCGTTGTTGAAAATACTAGATATAAAGGCTTTTGTTAAAAAAGAAAGTGAGTCGTGTTTTTTCCTATGTTCTGTTTCCTTGCGACGGAGTCTACAACGTGTTAGGTCCGTTAAAATGTAACGATACCGTTAAAAAAGGTGTACAACGTTACACGAAAACTAATTTTCAAATGTCTAGAAAATTTACCGTTTTCTAAATAAAAATAGTTATAAAAAACAAAAACACAAACATACAAACATAGATAAAAAAAGAAAATAATTAAAAAAAAAAAAGAATAACATATAACCAATACTCTATTTTTTGTGTATACTTTTCTCACACACCTAGAATATCGTCTCGCACACCTAGGAGGTGCGAGACCGCCAGGTTGGGAAACCCTACCTTACGCATATAACAATTCTTTTTTCCGTACTAGCATTTTTTTTTTAATTAAAAAGCGTACTTTTTTTTCTCTCGTTTTATAATCCTTAAATCCATTTTTTTTTTATTCTTCTTTCATTTCATTTATTATTTTAATCTCTTTGCTATCAAATGTGTTGTTCTGTTCCCAGCCCTGCACTTCATACTAACATTTTCATTGTTATTGCTTTCAATATTCAATCTATAGAGTAAACTGTTTTCTTTGCTGTTTATGGGTTACCAAAGAGACCCCATTATTGTCAAACCGTGATCCCATTATATAGAAAAAAAATGTGACCCCATTGTTGTAAAAATTATAGTACAACATCAATACGACCACTGGATTCCTTGCAACATTTTACTCTTTAAAAATCGTGTTTGATCTTGGAGTAAGTTTTGTGTGTGCGTGTGTGTGTGTGTGTGTGTGTGTGTGTGTGTTTTCCAGTTATATCCTCGACCAGACAATCTGACAAGCAAAGGCTTTTTCTTTCTTATTTTCTCCTTTTCTTTCCTTTTCACAGTCTGCTTTATTTGTCCTATTACCTACTTTCAATTTATTTTTCATTATTTCCTTGTCTATCTTCTTTCTTTCTTTTGGACGTGCTGATCGTAATTCTGTGTTTTCTATTTCTAACTTTTCTTTCCTTTTTCTGTCTTCATTTTCTTTCTTTTTCTTTTTTTCTTTCTAATAATATTCGCCTTCTTCTTTCTTCATTTTCTTTCATTTTTATCTTCCATTTTTTTCCTTTTTCACATACTAATCGCCATTTCATTTTTCCTATTTCTTTCTTTTAATTTCTTTTTTATTCTTCTTTATTTTTCTTTCTCTTTCGTGATTTCTTTCTTTTTCAGGTGTTACTTGTCATCCTACGTCTTCTATTTCCTGCTTTTTATGATTTCTTTTTCTTTCTTTATTTTCTTTCTTCATTTTCTTTCTTTCCTTTTTACATACTTATTCGCCTTTTTATTTTTCATATTTTTTTGCTTTTAATTCCCCTTTTCCTCTTTTTTCTTTTTCTTTCGTTTTCATTCTTCTTTTCTTGCAGGTGTTAATCATCTTTTTACTTTTTTTTCTATTTTGTTCTTTTCATTCCTATTTTTTCTTTCATTTTCCTTTTTATTTCTTTCCCTTCCTTCTTTGTCTCTAGACATATAAAATCTTTTCTTCCAATATTGGCAATTATTTCAAAGATGCCAAACTCCTTCTTTTCTCATAGTATTCTTGTTATGTTTTTATTCCGTCTGCAATTTTTTTTTTTTTTTTTGCTTTGTTTTTTTTCCCCTCCCCATTCCTTTGTAGTCTAATACCCGGTGCCAAGCTAATCCGATTTCTCTTGTAAACCTGATATTATTTGCTATCAGCAGGCCAATTCTTGCGCTGATGTCACACAAGACGAATATTATTCATTTTTTGTGAAAAACAAACAAATTAGTACTTATGAAACGTAAATCAGAAATCACAGTTAGACTCAAGTACAAAAAAAAAAAGCGGCAAACGTTATTATTGGCGACATAAAAGATTTTAGAGGAAATATATTTGAGAAATGTGTTTAAAACCAATTTATTTGTTGCTTACCTACTCATGTACGACGTATTTGAGTTAGAAAGAATTTTCTTTAGATGAGCAGTGATAATTTGAATTATTTCCACTACTTTTCTCATCTTGGATGTTATTCGCACAATGTTTCGGCCGATGTAACATTCGAACTTCTGATTTGACGTGACTTCAGCAGCATTCAACCAGGATGGAGTGAGCCAGCTTCTCTCATGGAACACACCGCGTCTCGGATGAATGCAGACCAGGCACAACGGTTCATAGCGGCCAATATAGTTATAGGCAGTCAGTCCCGGCACCAGCGGCGAACACGATAGACGTGTGGACCACAAATAAGTTCGATATCGTCTTTGATGTTGTGTAAATACGTCTTTAGCTTGCCTTCTGGGTGTCTTGGCCAATTTTGTGGTGATCCTCAGTCTGGAGCTATTTCTTTCGTGGATGAACTCTTCCGTATTGCGGCATACGGCATGGCTGGAATAACGAAGTCTCCTTTTATAAAAGGTTAAGGAGGAGGATTCTGCATTGGATCAGATTTCGTGACTTCCTTTAGGTGTATCTTCGAGAGTCTTTCTGTCAAATTTAAGAACCTTTCTATTGAACTCTGGTAGAAATCTTAAATAATTCGTAATTGTGTTCTTTGTATTGCTCGCACTGAGGATTGGGCTTTCAATCTTTAGAAAAGTGTGACTTACAACTGAATTTACTAAGTACAGTATCCGTTGCGCCACGGTTCGTCAGTGCGGGCAATATTAAGGACATAATTGCGAATTATTTAAGACTTAATAAAACTGGTGCAGGTGCAAATAAAAATAAACACAATATAAAACTATGTATAAAACAAATAGGCTATGAACATGAAGTCACAGGATACACACGGAAAATAAACAGCGAATTTTAGATCAGGTGAATATTTGGGGATTGGTAATTTGTATTATTTGTATTATTAAGATTTACTAAGATTACTATCTTAATTTTGGATATTATTCCACAATGTTTCGACTGATGTAACATCCGGATTTCTCCAGGTGCATCTTGTCGAACTCGAGAATCTTACTGTCAAACTCAGGAATCTGCATGGAATTTCAAACGGAGCAGATTATTTTATCCACGGAAGTAGCATTCTATTGTTTCGTATGAGCGGGTAGAAGTCTTAAGTAATTCGTTATTACATTCCTGGTATCAGTCGTACTGAGGATTGAACATTCAACCTTCAGAAAAAAGTCAATTAAAACTATATTTACTTAATATTTTATCCGTTACGCCAAATGTCCTTGTGGATAATTGTAGTATGAATTTTGGGAGCCTTGTACGAGCCTTTTTCAAGTCTCACACAAAAACACACATTCACATTTCAAGCTATGTCATGTACATACGCGTACACAAACATACGCGCCCACGTCCACAAACACGTACATTTATTCACGTTCGCGTACATACACTCACATTCACGTGTATATACACACACGCTAACGCACACATATGTACTCACACACGCGCACACGAACGCACACATGGACGACGTCACTTCCGCTTCCTAAGGAAATATACACATGCGCAAATGACCACCGGAAACAAGTATAAAACAAAGAGACAAGCTTTTTCTAACCCTCTTTAGGACCAACTCTCGACCAGAGAGGTTGGGCTAACCAGCCGCCTCCCTTTCGGGAGGCGCACGCTCCCGCGCGTCAACACCCCTGCGACTATGTATGGGGCACGAGCTAACAGACTGTATGTACACATTTCCCACGCTTTCTCTCTCTATCTACTACTGGTCCCTGTAGCTGACTACTAACTGACGTCAACTCTCATATCCTCTTCTTTCTCTACACGCTGGACTAGCATTCTCATTTCCACTACAACACTTATTTCTCTTCCCACGCGCGAACAAACGATAGTGAGATAAACACACATTTCCTATTCTTCTACAACACTAACCCCGCAACGAACATTGGTTACATACGCGCGGACATGAACACATGTTATAACTAAAATGTTCATTCTTTCAACAACAAATAACGACGTTTATCTTATCCATCAATTGAGTCTTTGTTTCCTTCAATTCCATTCGTTTCATTATTTTCTTGTGGCGAGCTAGGGTATTATACTCTGGTCCGCTACAGCCTTCAAACTATTTTTGTTTTTTTAGAAGTTGTAAAAGAAGCGCTGGCATTCGAACCTGAAACCCGTCCGATACGAAAAATAAGATAAATGCAAATTTAAGTGCTATCGTGGTTTGAGGTGGCAGTATCAAAAGACGTTTTTTTTTTTTTTTTTTTTTTTTGTTTCTTTATTTTGTTTTTTTCTTTTTTTTTCTTTTTTGGTCTTTGTTTCTTTTTTTTTGTTTTTTTTTTGTTTTTTGGTTTTGTTTTTTTATTTTGTTTTTGCTTCTTTTTTTGTTTCTTTTTGTTTTTTCCTTTTTTGTTTCTTTTTTTGGCTTTGTTTTGTTTTTGTATTTTCTGTTATTCCACGGCAGTGGCATTTTTATCTCGTGCACATGAGGTTGCTGTCAGTTGGTAAGAGAACGAAAGGAGAATTGCGGCGACGAAGTAGAAGAAAAAGAATGCTGATTGTCAAGAAGAATTCCGAACCCGACATTTTTAATTCTGCTTTCACTGCTTTGAGAATAAGCCAACGTTTCGCCGTGAAAGAATCACGAACACAATTTCGACACCGTTTGCTCTCAACTTGAATGAATTTACGTGACTAAAATAGGGATTAATTCCCAACAAGATACACCCGATGAAGTATAATGGTTACATCAACCGAAACATTGCGAAAATAACAATCAAGATGAGTATAGTGATCCGAAGAATTCAACTAATACAAATTATTCGTCCTCATCTAAAATATATTAAAAAAAATTAATATTTAATAGAAAATAAATAAATGTAAGCACATGGAGTTCATCATATACTTTAGCAGATGTGATGCAAAATTCATAATACGAGGGGAGTTCGAAAAGTAATACCTCTTATTTTTTATCCATCCCGAAGTTTCATCTCTCTGTTGCACATATTGACGGTGTGAGGATTTTAGAAAGCAACCTCTGTCATAACCGTGTGTAAAAAAGAAGTGCATCATTGAATTTCCGGCAAAAGTGCATAGAGAATGCTGGTAACTATGCAGGAAAATAAATTATGCAGCACGAAAAGTCGCTCGTTTTAATGGTGTCACTCCCGTTTTCGTGGCTTTTCAACTTTTTCAGTTAAAAAAAAAAATAAGAGGCTTTGCTTTCGGAACAACCCTCGTATAATAAAGCATACTCCAGACGCTCATGCACAGCCACCGTTCATCTCTGGCGAAAGTGCATAGAGAATGATGGTAACTATGACGAAAAATAAATTATGCAGCACGAAAGGTTGCTCATTTTAATCGTACCCTCCCGTCTTTGTAGCTCTTCACTTTGTTTTAGTTTAAAAATAGGAGGCTTTACCTTTGGAATGATGCTTTTAACTGATTATTAGTTCAAGAACGAGTCCTGTCTATACCAATATATATATATATATATATATATATATATATATATATATATATATATATATATATATATATATATATACTAGCTGGCAGTCCGGCGTTGCCCAGTCCTACAATATGCTTAAACTAAACATGATAGTTGAATTTATGCAAATTGCGTATGTATTATTATAGAATCAATCCTCTATTGAGTATTATATATTACGAGGAATAATTTGCCCGGTAGACTAATTTGCAAAAATGTTAAAAATTAAAAAATAATAACGATAATGTTGTTCATCACATTCCGTCTGTGTTTGTTTACAATATCATGTCAGCTAATATTTGGGCTTAAATAATGCCCTGGAAAAGTTACTTCTGATTAATGTTTAGTTTTAAAATATGCAAACGAAGAAATGATTTGCGGCGATTTTAAATGGTACCTTTGCCTTTATCGTAAATTGAACTCATTAATAAGAAAAAAATAAAAATAAAATGGTGAGGTACACCCGAGCATAAACGGGTTTTTTTTTTCGATCTGTAGTAGAATGCTCTATCAAGCTATATCTCCAGATTATAATAAATCTGTTTTTTAAGAAGAAATGATTTGTTGAAATTTTCTTGACCCGTGTAACATAAAAGATTCCCCTATAAAAACTATTCTTTTTTATCTATAAGATCTATAAGCTATTTTAAGATGGAATTTGTTCGATTTTCGATACTTATCGGAAAAATGTCTGCACAAAACATATCTAAGAACACTGTTGTTCACGCAGACAATTAAATGTATGGAATTGTAAACAATAAAAAAAAAAAGAAATCAACAAATACCTCATACCAAACGCAGTAAAATGCAAGTATCTTATACGTGCTGAAATTGTGTTTACTTTCTTTTTATTTCATTTCTTTCAGCTGTCTTTAAAAAAAATACTAGTTGCTTGTCGCTTAACCGTTGGAAACTTCGTTCTTAAAAAGATGTATGAAAAATCTATGACTCTAAATTTGGGAGTGCAACTTGAACTTAGGGTTAGTGGTAGAATAAGTCATTTGTTTATAACTTTTCAGGAATTACGCCTCTCCACCTACTAAGCGATAAGCGGTCATTTTTTTTTTAATTCAGTGTATAAAAACCACTTTGAAAAACATATTTTGAAATTAGAAAAAACTTAGTTTTAGCACGTTAGAAGTATACATGCTAAATAATTAAATTCTACTGCATTTGGTAAAAGTTTTTGCTGATGCTGTTGCTTTTTTATATACAATTTTCGACTTTTAACTTTTCTACGCTTTTACCAAGTGAATAAATACTTTTAAATTAAGGGGAGATCATATTTTAATCTATAGAGGATGGAACGCCCCCTCCTAAAAATACATGAAAAAATCAATTTTATAGAAAGTTAAAAAAATGCTGAAAAATCAACAGCAAATAGTCAATAAATAATTGTTACCAAATGCTATTTTTCTACCTACCTGAATGAGTTTAATTCAATTTTTAAAATTTTCAAGCGCTTTTATTTATTTTTTTAATCTTAAATTGCGAGCTTGTTGGTGTCAAATATCTCCAGATTTTCTAGAAAAAAACACCGCTATATCCGAATTTTACCTGCTAGATTGCAAACGAAATCTTCAGATCTATCAAAAAAACCTCTAAATTGGCAACATTGATTATTTCCCTTTGCCGGTATAATGTAAAATATTCGTCTGTTAAGAATTTTTTTATCAATAAGAGAGAAAAGCTATTTTTAAGATAGCATTTTTTTTATTTTCGATACTTATCGGATGAATTTCTGTATAAAACATATCTAAGAACACTATCAGACATATAAATTAGCTTTGTGTGAAATTTGCAAAAGATAGGCTCAGTCGTTTCAGAACTTATGAGGAAGGAACTCACACACATAATTTGTATAATGATATATAGAATAAGAGACAACGCAATGGATTTTCATTCTATATTCAAAAGCAACTTTATTTGTCATCCTCGTTAGTAGCGTGTACAAGAGAGAAACAGGTTAGTAGTTGGAAGTGTTCTTGTGTGTAAATATAGATATAACATCAGCCGGCTGGTTGAAGGAGAGAATAGTTCAGTTTACACGTGTTTGTAGCCAGTCGTCGTCGAGAGGAAGGAGGTCGGTTAAAGGATAAAGAAAGAGCAAAGTCTTCAGTGTATTTATGTGTTGTAGTGGGGGGGTGCGTGTGTCGGTGTACAGATGAGAGCAGTTCTGTAGCATGAAAAAGAAAGTTCGTGTGGGTAACACACTTGGAAATACAGTTAGAAGAGAGCCATGTTGGTTGTTATACTCACTTTGATGTGTGCTGCTGGGCAGAACAGGGGAAAAGAGCAGTAAGAGGGATAGCGTTCTCGGTTTTACCTTTTATACACTCGGTCGCGTGATTGAGAACTGGCTTGTGAATGGACAAGCCAGGGAGAAAATGTTTTTCAAATCTCGAGCCGCGAGAATTAGCTCCTGTCTGTGATTGTAGCAAGTTTCGGCTGCTACAGATAGATAGATAGATAGATAGATAGATAGATAGATAGATAGATAGATGTTGAGATTCCGAAATTGCAGAATTAAATGGATTTTTAGCACGAGGGGCTTTTGTTTTGGACGAGGGTTTGTTTTGTTGTTGGTGAAAGAGGAAGAAAGAAGAAAGACTGCTGATGCGAAGAGCAAACGTCTTCGTTTTGTAATGAAGAGAACAAAATAATCCGGCTCGACTGTGTGTTCTTTTACCGCGAAATGATTTACGTGACTGAAATAAGAATTAATTACTTTTCAGTCACGTAACTTATAAATATATCGTTCACAAAGGAATCGGATTTACAAAATCGGATCAAAAGTCTTGTATTAACGGCGATTTAAACCCCCACAATTGTTAGCTTGTATCCAGGTTTGCTGAGAATATTTAAAAAAAAATGGAAATTCGACGATTTTGCAGTTACGGGAAGAAAATAAAAATACAATAAATAATTGTTATCATAGCCAATAAAAGTTGCTTCGACCTACCTGGCTTATTTTTTTTTTTTTTTTTTTGGTGTTTTTATGTAGTTTTAAATACTCTTTTTCCTCTCAGATATTCACTTCTAGCCAGCAAAGATGGCCGCCGAATTCTTCATACTTGTATGTAAGTCGCCATATTTTTTGGCTAACACTCTGTAAAAAGTAAATATCTAAACTGAGCATTTAAAACTACTTAAAAAAACGCACAAAAAAATGAGCCAGGCAGGTATAAAAGTTAGTTTTATTGATAATGATAATATTTATTTATTGTATATTTGATTTTTGACCACTTTTTTTTCGTTTGTTGGTTTTTACTGCACCCCACCCTCCATAAAAAGTGAGTGGCGGTTCAACAGTATTGTGATCATTCAAAGAAAGGAAGACTCGCTATAAAAAATAAAATTGGTATTTATGCAGTTTACGAACTGTGCTGAAATAATATTTAGAAATACATTTTTAACATAGGGAAAACGGACTTTTTTTTTTTTTTTTAAAGTATTCAGTACTTTTATCTAACAATTTAATAAACAAAAGATACCGTAAAAATCGAATTTAACTTGAAACTCCCATCTAAAAAATAGCATGGTCTGTAAACTGCACAAGCAGCACAAAATTAAGTAAAACATGAATATTTGCCATGAATAAAGTGCATTTAAAACTGCTTTTAAAACACAGAAAAATAAGCCATGTATGTCGAAAAAAAATTTTTTTTATTGTTTATAGTAACATTTATCCGTTGTATATTTGATTTTTTACCATTTCTTTCAGTAGTGGGTTTCGCTGCGCAATCCTCAAACTTATTCTTAACATAGAAAAGTAATTCATTTTGCATTTGCTAACCTTTATTTGTTATCTACTTGTTTTGGAGGCCCTTTTTTTGTTTTGTTGTCTATAGTAATAAAAAAGTCCCATAAATGCAGATTAAAAAAATAGAAACATCTGCATGATATACGTAATAAAACGAAAATATATTCCAAAAATCACGTAAACTGATCAAACAGTTTTATATTTTATAAATATTTAAAATCATTTTTAAGCGATTAATGGAAATTTGCAGGCATTACAACATAAATCTCGCAAGCTTGAGTTATATTCCTTTGTTTTTTTGTTGTTTTAGATTGTTTTCAAAATGGTGGACGAGACAGCCGCTATTCGGGTACTCATAAAATAACGCTGCTCTCGTGTGTTTTGTTTGGCTTCAGTCCTCAGAAATCCAAATCCAAATTGGCAGCAAAAGCCCATCAAATTAAAAGCTAAAAGAACAGAAATATATACACATTTTTAACTCTTTTCCATTCTAAATCAGGTATCAAGATATATTGCCACGTGAACGTACGGGGGTGCTATTTAGGAGTATGTCTAACAGGGGACTGTGGGGAGTTGAGCAGTGAGATCTCTGTTCAAATTACATTTTAATTTCTGCAAGTTTGTACAGTCAGAGAAGCAAGAAACAGGAAGGGAATTCCAAAGTATAGTAAGCTGAAGGAAGAAAATGTTAGAGTAGAATGCTTTCCAGCATCTAAGGACCTTACCAGTGAAGGGGTGGGATTTTGTTGCTAGTCAGGTTTATTGGAAGTAGGTATGTCGAGGTATGTATGAGTTGATCAGAGCACATTCCATAAAAGTACTTGTAAAACAGGCAGAGGGATGCAACATAGTGGCGATTAAACAAAGGTTGGAGCTTGGTCGATAGTGCGAGCCTTATTAGATTTGAAATTATTTTTGGAAACTATCTAAGAGTGAGGTAGATGTACCAGCCCAGATATAGCAACAAGACTGGGTGAACCATGTCTATGTAAAGATATAATATACTGTCTAGTGTAAGTAACTTTCTAGCACGAGAGAGAGGGAAACCATCTTCTTTGCAGCAGCCTTGGCAATGTCCTCAATCTTTTTTTTTTTCAAATTCGTGTTGCCTGTAAATGTTAAGCTGAATAATTTGGAGGATGAGCCATCAGGTAGAGTGTTATTTGTCATAGCAATCGGTGGTTGAGAAAGTTTTTTTTTTAATAGTTGTTAAAGAGTAACATTTTCCGGGAACCAACACGATGTGGCCTCAGTCGCAAAATAGAAAAAGAATAGAAAAGAACTTCACTTGCTTTTTCTTTGTAACAACGACATGTATTTTCTCATTGTTATGGCAGTGACATCATCCACGTAATTGTCTTCTCTAACGTGATCTCGAACGTCATCCACCCTCTCACATGATTTTGAACATTATCTCATTCCGGCCTCCACATTTCTTATGTCATCATCTTCTTTTTCCTTTTTACAATCTTTTTTATTATTATTGATAACGTCATTTTGCATGCATTTGCACATAGGCGTCCGTGCTATGTTATAAAATGGAAAGAAGAGTCTTAATAGTATTAAATTATAAATATAGCTTTCAGAAAGGGATTGGATGAACCAAAATCGGATGAAAAGCTATTTGTGAACCGTAATTTAAAATCAAGAATGGTTTGATTATTTTCAGGTTTTCTGAGAATGAAATAAAATAAAATAATAGAATTACACTTTGTCTCAGCAGCCGTGTTGAATGCGTATCTTATTTTTCTTTTATTAATATTATTGGAATTTTCCCCCTTTTCCTTGTACATATTTGTGAATTATTCCACGGATTTCAGCGTTTTGGATTATTTTGGACCATCTTTCAATTACGCGATTTCCTTGGATTTTACTTGTGCAAATGGAAATTTAATTAACTTTCTTGGATTTACATTTTTGGATTTTACCGTCGTTGGATACTTTACCTTTTACCAGACTATCCATTCACGTGAAATCACCTTTTTCTTCACCATATTCCCTCTGCTTCACTTTTTGTTATCAAGTAAAATCTTTGACTTACTTGCAGTTTCATCAAATACTTTTGTATGCAAAATCCGATCCCGCATTTTGCTAATTCCTACCCTCTGATGAGAAGGAAAATATTTCTTTGTAACTCTGCGGATTAAGGACTATCCACTTATTAAGTGTTTCCTTTTCAGATTAAATAAGTCTTTTTACCCCTTTTTCGAAGTGTTTTTTAACATGTTTTATTAACTGTTTGCTCTTGTATATATATATATATATATATATATATATATATATATAGAGAGAGAGAGAGAGAGAGAGAGAGAGAGAGATAGATAGATAGATAGATAGATAGATAGATAGATAAATAGATAGATAGATTGATATAAACAATTAAAAATGGACATCCAAACTAAAATTGTCAGCAAAAGCCAATCAAATCAGAAGCTAAAAATAAGAAAAAAAAAAGTGAAAAAAATAGAACTATGATTTCAAAAGCTGCTTATATTATGAAAATATTCCCTATTCACCAATGTGAAAAATACACCACAAATAATCGATACTTTCTTTTTATAAGCTTTGATTAGTTTTTAAATAAGGACGAACTGATCTATATATTTAATGGCATCAATTGGAAGCTGTCATTCTTTTATTTCTTTATCTTTTGATTTTTGTTTTACAAGCACGCATCCTGGCGTTATCCGACCGTAAAATACAAATAAATATGATATTTTAATTTATATGGTTTTCTCTAGCGATTATTATATTGTACCCTATATAGAGTATCGATTTGAAAAGAATACACATTAAGTCGATTTATGCCTGCCAAGTTCCAATTTTTCAACCTTAGCAACTATTTTTACCAAATCGAATTTGTTCCAATGGCCGAATCCTTTCTATATCAAGTTTCAAGTCTGTAGAACAAAAAATTAACAGAGTAGTTCGGTAGAGACCGTTCTTCTCCTCGCCCCCAAACACACAAGTTCACTTTTATAATATATCGATTTTTTTTTTTAGTTGGATTTATGATCTTATATTGCCCGCTTCAATTTTGTCCATTTTTTATGGTAAATATCATCTGGGTGTAATATACTTTTAGTGTTAAATATAAATATAGTTTCCCAAGTGCAACAGGTTATATGGGATTGTTAATGGATGATGACCATAGAGACGAGGTTGATTTTTTATGGCATGAAAACAAATTGTATGAGGATTAGGCATGTGTATGCAGTGTGATAATATATAAATTGAAAACTGAGCTGTGGATATGAGTTGCATGAAGAGAACTGATATGAGAACGATACGATGGACGTGCAATGTGAATTTTAAAAACAAGCTTAGATCTGATGAGTTCAGAGGACGATTAAATATAGAGAATATGGGCAGATGTGCACAGAATAGGAGATCAAGTCAAAAACAAATAATGTTGAAAACACAAAACAAAAACAGAAGCAAAAAACTCACGGTGATCGCAATTTACACTCAGACTTCACAAATCTGATTACGTCATAAAAATATTGCATATATTCACTAATACGTACGTAATCAATACTTTCTTCTGGTAAGCTTTGATTGGTTTTTGAATACGGACGAACCGATTTACATTTTTAATGGCACCAATTTGGAATCGACAATTTTGTTACTGTATCCTTTGTTTTTTTTTGGGGGGGGGAAGAGGGAGGTACTAATGCAGTAAAGGGATCGTGCTATTGTTGGAATCTTCCAGATGGTTTATGGAAAACGCCGTAAGGTGAAGAACGAAAATTTTGTGAATTCTTTTTTGCAAAAATACTGGCCTATTTTTTTTTTTTTTTCAGTGAAAAAATATATTAATTCTATCAGTATGAAGCTAATTCAAAGAAAAATTAATTGGGGAAAAAATGAAAACAATTTTAATGAAAAATTAACTGAAAATAATATTCTTGTGTTTATGACAGTGATTGAGGGTGACTAATGATTATTGCTCTTTTTAGGTGTTTACTGTTATTTCTTGACAGGTACAGGCATTGGCGGGCAAATCGCCTGTCTTTAATTGTCATCCAGTGGCGGGCACCATAATCTATGGTAGTCATTGTATTTTTAAGATGGTTGCTATCACTTTGTAGTATTTGGCAGGCACTGGGTGGCACTACTGTTTCGCAGTAGGTTTATGAGGAATACTGGCCGTGCTATTTTTTTAGCTATGATGTTTAAGTGAACCTTAACGTTACACAGCATTGTTTAGTTCAGAGTACTTAATACTTACAAAAACCTCTCACATCTTATATTAAGAATGTTTTTTTTTTAAATAATAGCATTATTATTTTAGCATGGTCCATATTCTCCATAAGTACCCATTTGTTAACTCATAAGCCCATGAATATAATACACATACAAAAAAATATATACAATGTGTACTATATTTAAAATAATTATGGTGTCTAAAATAGGATGTTTATTTTATGAAACTTGGAAATGTTGTGATGCCACTTTTTGACAGACAGGGGCCGCTGGTGGGACAATCGCCTTTCTTCAATTGTTGGGCACTGTCATCCAGTGGTGAACACCGGCATCCATAGTGGTAATTGCTTGACATTTGTGCATTACTGTCATAGGAGAACTCTTTTACTTTTAGTTAGAAGAGCGCACATCAGGGGAAGACAATCCAATGTCAGAAGAACAAGGGCAGCAATTAATATTTTATTTGTTACGAAAATCTCAGAATTTTGACTTTGTTATGAAAATCTCAGAATTTTGACTTTGTTATGAAAATCGAAAACTTTTAACAAAAATGTTTTCTCAAATGCTTACCCAAGAGAGCTTGAATGCCTACTGTAGAGAACTTGAATGCCTACTGTAGAGAACTTGAATGCCTACTGTAGAGAACTTGAATGCCTACTGTAGAGAACTTGAATGCCTACTGTAGAGAACTTGAATGCCTACTGTAGAGAACTTGAATGCCTACTGTAGAGAACTTGAATGCCTACTGTAGAGAACTTGAATGCCTACTGTGGAGAACTTGAATGCCTACTGTAGAGAACTTGAATGCCTACTGTAGAGAACTTGAATGCCTACTGTAGAGAACTTGAATGCCTACTGTAGAGAACTTGAATGCCTACTGTAGAGAACTTGAATGCCTACTGTAGAGAACTTGAATGCCTACTGTAGAGAACTTGAATGCCTACTGTAGAGAACTTGAATGCCTACTGTAGAGAACTTGAATGCCTACTGTAGAGAACCTGAATGCCTACTGTAGAGAACTTGAATGCCTACTGTAGAGAGCTTGAATGCCTACTGTAGAGAACTTGAATGCCTACTGTAGAGAACTTGAATGCCTACTGTAGAGAACTTGAATGCCTACTGTAGAGAACTTGAATGCCTACTGTAGAGAACTTGAATGCCTACTGTAGAGAACTTGAATGCCTACTGTAGAGAACTTGAATGCCTACTGTAGAGAACTTGAATGCCTACTGTAGAGAACTTGAATGCCTACTGTAGAGAACTTGAATGCCTACTGTAGAGAACTTGAATGCCTACTGTAGAGAACTTGAATGCCTACTGTAGAGAACTTGAATGCCTACTGTAGAGAACTTGAATGCCTACTGTAGAGAACTTGAATGCCTACTGTAGAGAACTTGAATGCCTACTGTAGAGAACCTGAATGCCTACTGTAGAGAACTTGAATGCCTACTGTAGAGAGCTTGAATGCCTACTGTAGAGAACTTGAATGCCTACTGTAGAGAACTTGAATGCCTACTGTAGAGAACTTGAATGCCTACTGTAGAGAACTTGAATGCCTACTGTAGAGAACTTGAATGCCTACTGTAGAGAACTTGAATGCCTACTGTAGAGAACTTGAATGCCTACTGTAGAGAACTTGAATGCCTACTGTAGAGAACTTGAATGCCTACTGTAGAGAGCTTGAATGCCTACTGCAGAGAACTTGAATGCCTACTGTAGAGAACTTGAATGCCTACTGTAGAGAACTTGAATGCCTACTGTAGAGAACTTGAATGCCTACTGTAGAGAACTTGAATGCCTACTGTAGAGAACTTGAATGACTACTGTAGAGAACTTGAATGCCTACTGTAGAGACCTTGAATGCCTACTGTAGAGAACTTGAATGCCTACTGTAGAGAACTTGAATGCCTACTGTAGAGAACTTGAATGCCTACTGTAGAGAGCTTGAATGCCTACTGTAGAGAACTTGAATGCCTACTGTAGAGAGCTTGAATGCCTACTGTAGAGAACTTGAATGCCTACTGTAGAGAACTTGAATGCCTACTGTAGAGAACTTGAATGCCTACTGTAGAGAACTTGAATGCCTACTGTAGAGAACTTGAATGCCTACTGTAGAGAACTTGAATGCCTACTGTAGAGAACTTGAATGCCTACTGTAGAGAACTTGAATGCCTACTGTAGAGAACTTGAATGCCTACTGTAGAGAGCTTGAATGCCTACTGTAGAGAACTTGAATGCCTACTGTAGAGAACTTGAATGCCTACTGTAGAGAACTTGAATGCCTACTGTAGAGAACTTGAATGCCTACTGTAGAGAACTTGAATGCCTACTGTAGAGAACTTGAATGCCTACTGTAGAGAGCTTGAATGCCTACTGTAGAGAACTTGAATGCCTACTGTAGAGAACTTGAATGCCTACTGTAGAGAACTTGAATGCCTACTGTAGAGAGCTTGAATGCCTACTGTAGAGAACTTGAATGCCCACTGTAGAGAACTTTAATGCCTACTGTAGAGAACTTGAATGCCTACTGTAGAGAGCTTGAATGCCTACTGTAGAGAACTTGAATGCCTACTGTAGAGAACTTGAATGCCTACTGTAGAGAACTTGAATGCCTACTGTAGAGAACTTGAATGCCTACTGTAGAGAACTTGAATGCCTACTGTAGAGAACTTGAATGCCTACTGTAGAGAGCTTGAATGCCTACTGTAGAGAACTTGAATGCCTACTGTAGAGAACTTGAATGCCTACTGTAGAGAACTTGAATGCCTACTGTAGAGAACTTGAATGCCTACTGTAGAGAACTTGAATGCCTACTGTAGAGAACTTGAATGCCTACTGTAGAGAACTTGAATGCCTACTGTAGAGAACTTGAATGCCTACTGTAGAGAACTTGAATGCCTACTGTAGAGAACTTGAATGCCTACTGTAGAGAGCTTGAATGCCTACTGTAGAGCGCTTGAATGCCTACTGTAGAGAGCTTGAATGCCTACTGTAGAGAACTTGAATGCCTACTGTAGAGAGCTTGAATGCCTACTGTAGAGAACTTGAATGCCTACTGTAGAGAACTTGAATGCCTACTGTAGAGAACTTGAATGCCTACTGTAGAGAACTTGAATGCCTACTGTAGAGAACTTGAATGCCTACTGTAGAGAACTTGAATGCCTACTGTAGAGAACTTGAATGCCTACTGTAGAGAACTTGAATGCCTACTGTAGAGAACTTGAATGCCTACTGTAGAGAACTGAATGCCTACTGTAGAGAACTTGAATGCCTACTGTAGAGAACTTGAATGCCTACTGTAGAGAACTTGAATGCCTACTGTAGAGAACTTGAATGCCTACTGTAGAGAACTTGAATGCCTACTGTAGAGAACTTGAATGCCTACTGTAGAGAACTTGAATGCCTACTGTAGAGAGCTTGAATGCCTACTGTAGAGAACTTGAATGCCTACTGTAGAGAACTTGAATGCCTACTGTAGAGAACTTGAATGCCTACTGTAGAGAACTTGAATGCCTACTGTAGAGAACTTGAATGCCTACTGTAGAGAACTTGAATGCCTACTGTAGAGAGCTTGAATGCCTACTGTAGAGAACTTGAATGCCTACTGTAGAGAACTTGAATGCCTACTGTAGAGAACTTGAATGCCTACTGTAGAGAGCTTGAATGCCTACTGTAGAGAACTTGAATGCCTACTGTAGAGAACTTGAATGCCTACTGTAGAGAACTTGAATGCCTACTGTAGAGAGCTTGAATGCCTACTGTAGAGAACTTGAATGCCTACTGTAGAGAACTTGAATGCCTACTGTAGAGAACTTGAATGCCTACTGTAGAGAACTTGAATGCCTACTGTAGAGAACTTGAATGCCTACTGTAGAGAACTTGAATGCCTACTGTAGAGAACTTGAATGCCTACTGTAGAGAGCTTGAATGCCTACTGTAGAGAGCTTGAATGCCTACTGTAGAGAACTTGAATGCCTACTGTAGAGAACTTGAATGCCTACTGTAGAGAACTTGAATGCCTACTGTAGAGAACTTGAATGCCTACTGTAGAGAGCTTGAATGCCTACTGTAGAGAACTTGAATGCCTACTGTAGAGAACTTGAATGCCTACTGTAGAGAACTTGAATGCCTACTGTAGAGAACTTGAATGCCTACTGTAGAGAACTTGAATGCCTACTGTAGAGAACTTGAATGCCTACTGTAGAGAGCTTGAATGCCTACTGTAGAGAACTTGAATGCCTACTGTAGAGAGCTTGAATGCCTACTGTAGAGGACTTGAATGCCTACTGTAGAGGACTTGAATGCCTACTGTAGAGAACTTGAATGCCTACTGTAGAGAACTTGAATGCCTACTGTAGAGAACTTGAATGCCTACTGTAGAGAACTTGAATGCCTACTGTAGAGGACTTGAATGCCTACTGTAGAGAACTTGAATGCCTACTGTAGAGAACTTGAATGCCTACTGTAGAGAACTTGAATGCCTACTGTAGAGAACTTGAATGCCTACTGTAGAGAACTTGAATGCCTACTGTAGAGAACTTGAATGCCTATTGTAGAGAACTTGAATGCCTACTGTAGAGAACTTGAATGCCTACTGTAGAGAACTTGAATGCCTACTGTAGAGAACTTGAATGCCTACTGTAGAGAGCTTGAATGCCTACTGTAGAGAACTTGAATGCCTACTGTAGAGAGCTTGAATGCCTACTGTAGAGAACTTGAATGCCTACTGTAGAGAACTTGAATGCCTTCTGTAGAGAACTTGAATGCCTACTGTAGAGAACTGTAATGCCTACTGTAGAGAGCTTGAATGCCTACTGTAGAGAACTTGAATGCCTACTGTAGAGAACTTGAATGCCTACTGTAGAGAACTTGAATGCCTACTGTAGAGAACTTGAATGCCTACTGTAGAGAGCTTGAATGCCTACTGTAGAGAGCTTGAATGCCTACTGTAGAGAACTTGAATGCCTACTGTAGAGAACTTGAATGCCTACTGTAGAGAACTTGAATGCCTACTGTAGAGAACTTGAATGCCTACTGTAGAGGACTTGAATGCCTACTGTAGAGAACTTGAATGCCTACTGTAGAGAACTTGAATGCCTACTGTAGAGAACTTGAATGCCTACTGTAGAGAACTTGAATGCCTACTGTAGAGAACTTGAATGCCTACTGTAGAGAACTTGAATGCCTATTGTAGAGAACTTGAATGCCTACTGTAGAGAACTTGAATGCCTACTGTAGAGAACTTGAATGCCTACTGTAGAGAACTTGAATGCCTACTGTAGAGAGCTTGAATGCCTACTGTAGAGAACTTGAATGCCTACTGTAGAGAGCTTGAATGCCTACTGTAGAGAACTTGAATGCCTACTGTAGAGAACTTGAATGCCTACTGTAGAGAACTTGAATGCCTACTGTAGAGAGCTTGAATGCCTACTGTAGAGAACTTGAATGCCTACTGTAGAGAACTTGAATGCCTACTGTAGAGAACTTGAATGCCTACTGTAGAGAACTTGAATGCCTACTGTAGAGAGCTTGAATGCCTACTGTAGAGAGCTTGAATGCCTACTGTAGAGAACTTGAATGCCTACTGTAGAGAACTTGAATGCCTACTGTAGAGAACTTGAATGCCTACTGTAGAGAACTTGAATGCCTACTGTAGAGAACTTGAATGCCTACTGTAGAGAACTTGAATGCCTACTGTAGAGAACTTGAATGCCTACTGTAGAGAACTTGAATGCCTACTGTAGAGAACTTGAATGCCTACTGTAGAGAACTTGAATGCCTACTGTAGAGAACTTGAATGCCTACTGTAGAGAACTTGAATGTCTACTGTAGAGAACTTGAATGCCTACTGTAGAGAGCTTGAATGCCTACTGTAGAGAACTTGAATGCCTACTGTAGAGAGCTTGAATGCCTACTGTAGAGGACTTGAATGCCTACTGTAGAGAACTTGAATGCCTACTGTAGAGAACTTGAATGCCTACTGTAGAGAACTTGAATGCCTACTGTAGAGAACTTGAATGCCTACTGTAGAGAACTTGAATGCCTACTGTAGAGAGCTTGAATGCCTACTGTAGAGAACTTGAATGCCTACTGTAGAGAACTTGAATGCCTACTGTAGAGAACTTGAATGCCTACTGTAGAGAACTTGAATGCCTACTGTAGAGAACTTGAATGCCTACTGTAGAGAACTTGAATGCCTACTGTAGAGAGCTTGAATGCCTACTGTAGAGAACTTGAATGCCTACTGTAGAGAGCTTGAATGCCTACTGTAGAGGACTTGAATGCCTACTGTAGAGAACTTGAATGCCTACTGTAGAGAACTTGAATGCCTACTGTAGAGAACTTGAATGCCTACTGTAGAGAGCTTGAATGCCTACTGTAGAGAACTTGAATGCCTACTGTAGAGAACTTGAATGCCTACTGTAGAGAACTTGAATGCCTACTGTAGAGAACTTGAATGCCTACTGTAGAGAACTTGAATGCCTACTGTAGAGAGCTTGAATGCCTACTGTAGAGAACTTTAATGCCTACTGTAGAGAACTTGAATGCCTACTGTAGAGAACTTGAATGCCTACTGTAGAGAGCTTGAATGACTACTGTAGAGAACTTGAATGCCTACTGTAGAGAACTTGAATGCCTACTGTAGAGAACTTGAATGCCTACTGTAGAGAACTTGAATGCCTACTGTAGAGAACTTGAATGCCTATTGTAGAGAGCTTTAATTCCTACTGTAGAGAACTTGAATGCCTACTGTAGAGAGCTTGAATGACTACTGTAGAGAACTTGAATGCCTACTGTAGAGAACTTGAATGCCTACTGTAGAGAACTTGAATGCCTACTGTAGAGAACTTGAATGCCTACTGTAGAGAACTTGAATGCCTACTGTAGAGAGCTTGAATGCCTAATCCAATGATGTCTATTCAAAACTTTATAAATTTCAAAAGTTATTTTGACAACTTTCATACATTTTGTACAATTCGCACATTCATAAAACACTTGTATTTTATGTGATTAGAATTTGCTTAATTTTATTTTAATTAAAAAAAAAAGTGTAAAAAAAATATGAGCACCATCCTCAGGTATATTTAGACTCTGTATAGGGGTTCATTAAAAACCTTAATATGAGAATATTTCTCATCTATCTATATATATATATATATCTATAAAAGTGAAAATGTCCGTGTCTGTGTGTCTGTGTGTCTGTGTACATTTCCCTACCAAATAACTGTCAATTTTCAGTCTAGAGACTCGAGATTTTACATAAGGAGTATTGAGATTTGGGAAAATCTTTTTAATCGGGATTCGGCCAGAAATTTTGCAGTTAAGGGGTCAAAGTTCAACGATTTGACCTTTGAAAACTCTACCAAACTCCTCCGCCAATTTGTGGTCTAAATACTTGGAATTTTAGATACAGGTTACTTGGACATGGATCTAACTTTATAATTTGATTTGAGCCCAAAACAATAAATGCTAAGAGGTTATAATTGGGGTCAAAATTTAAAAAAATATTGACGTATGCCGTCTCTACGAAATTACTCAATAACTTTTGGTCTAAACTTCTGAAATCTTGCATAAAGTTTATTCAGAGATAGGGCGAGGTTTTTAATCATTTTTTTTTTTTTTGCTGAAAATTTGGTTTCCAAAGGGTCAAATTTCAAAAGATCTCACCTTTGAGGTCTTTAGCAAACTATAAAGCCAATTTTGGGTCTAAACATTTGAAATTTTACATAAAGGGTATTCAGACATCCACCAAGCTTTTTAATCAGTTTTTGAGCGAAAATATGGCTGGCAAGAGGTCAAAGTTGAAAGAGTTGACCTTTGCAGATTCTACCAAACTCCTCTGCCAATTTTGGGTCTAAACACTTGAATTATTAGATGTAGGTTACTTGGACATGGGTCAAACATTTTAATTTGATTTGAGCCCAAAACAATAAATGACACACAGACACTTTCACTTTTATAGATATATAGATAGACTAGCAGTTCCACCTCTTTTCTATTGTTTAGCCTTAATTTAAACCTACGCCACTCCCGATTTGGCGGTGGTCGTAACAGCAAAGACGTCACATTATTTCCCCTTTCTTTTCCTCCTTTGTGTTACAGGTTCGAGCCTGCCTTCCTACTACTACTTTTTTATTTTTGCTCAACACACACCTCCAAACACCCGGGCAACGCCGGGCACCCATGCTAGTATATCTATAAAAGTGAAATTGTCTCTGTGTGTGTGTACATTTCCCTACCAAACTACTCTGACAATTTTCAGTCTACAGACTTGAAATTTGACATAAGGTGTATTGAGATTTGTAAAAATCGTTTTAATTGTGTTTCGGCCAGAAATTTGGCTACTAAGGAGTCAAAGTTCAACGATTTGACATTTGAAAACTCGACCAAAATCCAATTTTAGATCTAAACACTTGAAATTTTAGATGTAGGTTACTTCGACATGGATCAAACGTTATAATTAGATTTGAGCTCCAAACAATGAATGTTAATGGGTCATAATTTGGATCAAAGCTAAAAAAAAAATATTGACGTATGCCGTCTCTACGAAATTACACAACAATTTCTTGTCTAAACATTTCAAATTTTACATAAAGTTTATTCAGACAAAGGCCGAGCTTTTTAATCGGTTTGGGTCGAAAATTTGGCTGCCAAGGGGTCAAAATTCAAAAGCTTTAATTTTTGCGTTCTTTAGCAAACCACTCAGTCAATTTTTGGTCTAAACCTTTTAAATTTTACATAACGGCTATTCAGACATGTGGTAAGCATTTGAATCAGTTTAGGGGTGAAAATTTCGCTGCCAAAAGGGCAAAGTTAAAAGAGTTGACGTCTGTAAAATCTACCAAACTCCTCTGCCAATTTTGGGTCTAAACACTTAAAATTTTAGATGTAGATTACCTGAACATGAGTAAAACTTTTTAATATATATACATATGTACATAAAGTTATGAACAGTACATTGGGCCCGAGCAAAGAGACGGGCTGGACTGCTAGTTAGAAACAAATCCTAACCAAATATAAAAAAAAATGGTGTGCTATCTCCTCACGTCATCCAGCACGTCTCCCAGGTTATTAATAAAAGATAAAAAGCTGTTGACAATGATAGTGTCTAATTTATAAAACACACTATGTCTGTGTGCCTTTTTGACTGTCCCCATTTTATTCAAAGTGCATATTCAAGATGCAAGGTCGCAGAGCAGTGAGTGGTGGATCAAATGATTGCATTTTTGTGAACCATTCTTTTCTAGGTTTTAGTCAGTAAAAATAACCGCTAAGTTGAAAAAAATTGGAACTTGACAGGCGTAAGTCAACTAAATATGTTATTTGTACGCATGCACAAATATACATTCATACATTTAAAGTCGGTTCTTTTTTCTTTTTTTTTTTTTTAACTATTTCTCATTTCTTTCTGACAATAGCTCAAACAGTAATGACTAAGGCTGGAGCACTATAAGTTTTGATTTTGATTCTAACTGATGGAACTGAAGTCTTTTTTATTTTTTACTTGTTGAAATCACTACTATATATTGGGTACAATATAATAATTAATAATCGATAGAGAATTGACTCTATAATAATAAATACGAAATCCACAAAAATTAAAATAACATTTTTAGGCGTATTTTACAACTGGGAAATACCAGGCGGCTAACTAGTCATATATAAAAATATGAAGAAAAATAAAAACAAATACTGGCAAGCTGGCACCAATTTATATACCAGGCGGGTAGAGGAAAACGATGATGTTTACCTTCCTGTCTCTGGAAGTGACACTTCAGCTGTGAGAGAGGCCAACCAGGATCAATTATCAGGCTTTGATAACAGAGGTCCTATCTCCATCATGTTTAGCATAAACAAAATAAGAAAATAAAAGGCTTAAAAGTCCGGCCATGGACTGTTGCTTAAAATAAGGTGTTGCTGCTTTGCTATTACTACTCAGTTTAAAAATTGGAGCCTCATAAAAAAAATGCGGCCCTAAGGAAGGTATAGAACGATTACTTTCCAAATAAGGAAGAAGAAGCAAAATGGAAACAAAGGTCTAGATGGAAGAGAGAAAAAAGAGGACACAGTTATGGTCTATGGAATATGTTTGAAAACAAAAACATACCAAACAAAAACAGAGGACAGAGATCTTGAGGTAAATATTCGTCCACTTCTGTCCAGGCAAAAGAAATGTTCCACCACAAAACATAACCTGTCAACGGCACAAAAGTCTGAAAGTTTTTAATGATGCTGAGATGAAGTACAAAAAAGCACAAGTATCAGCTGAAAAGGTCCATCACAATTCCCAATGCACCACTTCCAAAAACATCCAGAACCACACAACGATTCATCCGTTGATGCATCTGTTTTTGCTAGGACATCTCAACATGGATCCACTTTACGACTAGGATCTCCTTTGTCGAATGACTCCCCTGCAGATTTACTACCACCAGTAGATAACAATGTAAAAACACAAAACAGACCTCGATTCCTCCTCGCTACCATCAGTAAGTAGATTACTGCCAACACCGAGACCACAACCACTACCTCAGGAATAACCATAACCGGATAATGAGCAGTTGACCCTGGGAGAAAAGCTATGTATGACTATTGAAGAGGTCCAAAGGACAAAGCTGGAGGAAAGACCTCCACTGACAAAAGCACAAACTACGAGATCTACAAAGGCAGCAATAAAAAGAGTAAATGTTGCCCCTCCCCGAGACTTGAATCATTACAACACATCACACAGCTAAACTTCATGTTTTATGCTGCAGGACTCTATATTGTTCGAAAAACAGTCCCTCAATTACAAAAGCAAAAACAATTGGAGTCTGGAATATAAAACATCACACTGGAAATGGAAGCTCCAAGATCAGATGAACTTTTATAGAAAGGAATTATCTCAAATTAAATAATTATTTGTCACCCCATGTAGTACAGGAATGGCTGAAGAACATCATCTGCATCTTATTAAAATATGGGACAAAAAAGGGGAGATAGTGAAGGAACTTGGGGACAATGTCCTAGTAATTGCTAAAAGAATAAAAAACGGAAAGCAAGAAAGTAAGCAGTTTAAACAAAATGCACGACTGTTCTATCAAAATTTTATTAGGATCACAATCAGGGTAGAAAAACTAGGGGAAAGGCAAGAGATGGAAGACTATTGGAAGCTCTGTTTGAGAATAAGAGTACATACAATCAAGAAATATTATCGAAAGTAAACCAGAAATGCCAGAGCCTTAGATTAGAGTTGGAATTATAAAACAAGGGCTGAATGGATTTAAGAATTTAAAAAAAATTGGCATAGACAACCTACTAACTTTCTGGCTTAAGCAACTGACAGCACTTCATAGTCATTATAGTAGTTGCTTCATCAGACTATTGAGGAGTGAAAATGCTACACCAGCAAAGCTGTTAAAAGGTGATAAAACTCTCATACCAAAAACGAAAAAAACGCAACGCTCTAGTAAATGCAGAACTATCTGCTGTCTCACTGCGACCTACAAGCTTTACACTGGTTTGGTTACAGACAGCATTTGTCAACATCTCTAACATACTAGGAAATAGAACAAGCAGGTGCAGGAAGAAGTATTTAAACACTAAAGGTTAATAGCTGATAAATAAGGCCACACTTGAGGACTGTAGAAAGAGGCAGATGACCCTAACATGGCTTGTATTGATTACCAAACGATAGTGTGCCCTACGTTTTGCTACTGTGATTCCTTGAATTATATAAGACCCATTTAGTAATCAAGGAATCCATGGTTATACATATAGAGATGTGGCAAATAATCATGGCATTAAGTAAGACTAATGAAGCAATAACAATTCCTAATGTTTGAGGCTTGGTGTATTTATATATATATATATATATATATATATATATATATATATATATTTTTTTTTTTTAATTGGCTATAAGGAAAAGAAAACAACAACAATCGCTCCTGATGATAATGGAATGCTCCAATAGAAAGCACTTGAGAAGAATATGGATGAACAACAACTTTTGGGCGCCATTCTATATAATATGCCTGCTGAAATTAAAAAGACCGCTTGGCATATAGAAAAGATATCCAGAAAGATCGGAAAAAAGAATAACTCTGTCATGTTCAATCTGACGTGCTTGAATATATATATATATATATATATATATATATATATATATATATATATATATATATATATATATATATATATATATATACTTCAGAATAGTTTTTATTTAACTATCAGTTGTTATGGAAACGTGAGATTGTAAAGTTTACAAAATATTACTGGCAGTAATATTCTATAAGTTATCCCATTTAAACAAGAATTGCTCGATATGCAAGATAGAGCAAGTAAATTAAATTGTGATTCTATGAATTTCAAAAAAACTCTCATTGAAATGAAATGAAGTGGTTGAGTTTCATATCAAAGAATTTTTATTATTCTAAGCAAGACAAAGAATACTTTAGAAAATTAATCTCCTTAACCTATAGGATTTCGATGTCTACCATCACATCAGAGGAGAGAAAATATTAGCAAATACTTATAAAGGTATGCACCCTATTGGCTAAAGTCAGTGAGACATGGAAAGTCAAAGTCAAAATAATAAATTTATCAGAAGTCCTGTAGTAGGAGGATTTGCAGAAAAAGGATATGAAAGTTTTTTTAGATCCAGCTTGCTTGGTAAAATCCATGTTATGCGTTCTTTACATCCGTTTGGTAATAAGGTCCAAGTTATATATTGGGTAATCCGCATAGCTGTGTAGATATCCGAATCGGGCAAGTGCTTGCATAAATTTGTTTGTGGGTCCAGCGATAATGATTCTGGTGGAATCATTTTCATTAGAAGTCTATATTATTTTTAGTGGGGCAAGGTGTTAATAGTAGGGAGAGTAGGTAGTGGGGAATGGTAGGAAGTGGGGTGAAAGACATGTGCATATTCATCCCTATATACACATGAACACACATACACAAACACACACATACACACAATATACATATATGCATATACATACATACACACATACACACACATATATACATACATATACACACATATATATACATATATATATACATATACATACATATACACACATAAACATACATACATTTATATACACAGCAGAATAGATATCTCTTTAAATAGAATTCCAAGATTCATAAAGTTTGACCGGTCGCTTAATTGAGGTCAGGTCGTGTACCTGATATAGAGACTTGGTTCGGGAAGGAAAAAGGGGAAACAAGAAGAAGATAGAGATAATAATAAAAATAAAATAAAAATAAAAATAAAAAGATGGGCCAAATACGTAAATGGAATAATTCGTTTTTTCAAGATTTATCCTAGTTTCATCTCAAATCCCTTCAGTTTAAATCAGTTTAAATCGTATTTGTTCAGTCAACTCAAGTTATATATACTGCCCATGAGGTGCTAATTATTATTAATTTTATACGTATCTATATTTTCCCTTAAAAAGGAGGATTGACATAAGGTTTAGAATATACTAATGTTTATGAGCTAATTGTGAAACCAATTCTAAGATTATTGATGGAACGTTTTATCTTTATTTTATGATCCTTACGGTATTAGTTCAATGCTAAATGAGCTAAAACAAAAGTAATAAAGTAATAATAATACCTTACTGAAAAGCGTTTAAAATCAGTAATATCCATAACATTATACTATTTAATCATATTTAACTGGGGAAATTTTCTACACATGCATTCAAATACACACAAAGTTACATATAAACACATGGATACATATATATATATATATATATATATATATATATATATATATATATATATATATATATACATACACATACACACGTACACATGCATGCACGCATACAATATATATTTTTACATACACGCAACCATACAGTATATTCACAAATACGTACATCTAAGCCCATATATACCTACATATAACACGTATGCCCATATATACCTAGATATAACCTCATATATAAAAAATTATATTTAGACATAAAGAAAGTATACCATTATTTAACACTATTAATTATAACAATAATTAGTGTAGGTAACTTAACTAAGTTTATCATAGATAACTTTTACTCCCCACACTGCTAATTTACATTAATAAGATGAAAAGAGTGGGATTGTGTAACTATGGTTATAGAATTGAATTACCCTTGTACCAACAGGGATGACGCATCATTGAGTATAGTTCTTTGTTTATATGTGCGGATCTGGAGATTACCTTGCAATAGGGATGTAAATAACGCATAATATGGATTTTACCAAGCAAGCTGGATCTAAAAAAACTTTCATATCCTTTTTCTGCAAATCCTCCTGCTACAGGACTTCTTATAAATTTATTACTTTGACTTTGACTTTCCATGTCTCACTGACTTTAGCAAATAGGGTGCATATCTTTATAAGTATTTGCTAATATTTTCTCTCCTCTGATGAGATGGTAGACATCGAAACCCTATAGGTTAAGGAGATTAATTTTCTAAAGTATTCTTTGTCTTGCTAAGAATAATAAAAATTCTTTGATATGAAACTCAACCACTTCATTTCATTTCAATGAGAGTTTTTTTAAATTCATTGAATCACAATTTAAATATATATATATATATATATATATATATATATATATATATATATATATATATATATATATATATATATATATATATATATATATATGATTGTTAAGATGCATGAAATCCGACGATATGAAAAATAGATTGGTGGTGGAAGGACCTGAACGCTCAACGTTCCGCCCGATTTATGCAGGCTTTTTCAAGAGGGATGGTCATTGGCGATATTTTAGCACAATTAATTTTCCCATCTCATTTTATTAACTTATTTATTTTATTACTTTTTTATTTTTAATCTTTTTTTATTTATAATCTTTCAAATCACAACGCTACTTTACTCTAATTTATTATTTTCTCTAGTATAGGGAAAATGATAATCCAAGAACGAAATATAAAGACAGATCCTGGTTAATTCATACTATTGTCCCAAACCGTTTTTCCTTAAATAATTTAAACAAAATAAGACTAGAAAAAAAAGTGTATATATATATATATATATATATATATATATATATATATATATATATATATATATATAGAGAGAGAGAGAGAGAGAGAGAGAGAGAGAGAGAGAGGGGGGTTAGTAAAATGTATGTTTTTACATATACTTTCAATTTTGTAATAGACCAACCTATTATTAATTTTACTATTTTTTTCAAAAGGTAGGTAAATAGGCAGGTGGGTTCGCAGGTAGGTATCATTGACTCTACTGTTTGTATCTTTCCTTCTAGATTGTATGGCTTTTAAGCCCAGAAAGAAAAATGACGTAAAGAAATAACAGTTTGCTTTTGTTGACTGGTCCAGTCAATAAAGTAATGTGTTTTGCTTTGGGGGAAAGTTTGCTGAACTAAAAGACACAAGACGCCGATTCTTATCAGCGAAATGGAGAACTGATGAATCAATATAAAATTAATTAACTTCATTCCAGTAGAGAGGAGGCAACGTGCAGCAGATTATAGAGCTTTATTTGCTCGTAGACAGGATTTGAGAGAAACGTAATTAACTTGCCCAATATTAATTTATTCAGTCTTTTATACATCTGTATTTACATTCTGCCGCTAATAAATCTAAGGGAGATAACTAATAAAACCGTTTGATACTTGTATAGATTCTTTTAAAACAGCGCATTTCATGTGAAAACATTATTCCGTACTTACGCGTGATGTCGAAATTCGTATTCATTCCAAAAATTACGAAAAATCGCTCTGTAGAAAAATAATTACGAGTAAAAATAAGATTTATCAAGTCTTATTATTCATCTATTCAGTTATTTTCAGACTAATATCCTCATCTTTATAGTTGTCGTTTCATGACGTTTCGGCCAACTATTCCTCTGGTCTTTGTCAGGTGGTTAGCCACAACAAGATAGGAACGCTTAATCTCCTCACTGTATCCTCAGCAATTACTGCCCTCCATAGTTGTTGTTGTCTCACCACGTTTTTGCCCACTAATACTCTGGCCTGCTTTGGGTAGGATTGAAACCGCTATTTTCAGACAATGCTCACCAGAAACCAGAGAGATTCAACGTCTCTAGCCACTGTGCCAAAGGGCAATAAAGGTTAGAATTTTTGGTCTTATAAATCCACATTTATTTGTTATCTAATCTTCCATTGTCGGGTCCGCACTGAATGCGATATACTATTTAATTAGTTGGAATTCTTTGGAGATTAGTAATTTGTATCATTTATCTATTTATTTATTTGCAGGCTATTATCCTCATCATCTATTTTTTTTTAATTACTGAGGATACAGTTAGGAGATTAAGCGTTCCTATCCCTTTGTGGTTAACTATCTGATTAAGGCCAGAGGAATAATTGACCGGAACGTCGTGAAACAACAACCAGAAGATGAGGATGATAGTCCGCAAATAAATAAATAGATAAATAATACAAACTACTCATCGCAAAAGAATCCCAATTAATTAAATATTATCGACTTTTATCGTATTTTACCACACGTTTCAATGTGGAAGCGGCCAATTCAATATGACAAACAAGGGAGATAATCTTTGACTTTTTTTTAAACAAAAATTTCTTAGAAAATAATTCTGGATAATTTTTTTGTTAAAAATATACCTAGCGCATCTTCTACTGGATTATTTTTCATATATTTTTTTTTAATTTATACTAATCTTAACATGACATGTAAGTAGGTAATAATGTTTTCACCTGAAATGCATTGGCTTAAAAGATCACCAATCTAAACAGGCATTATTCTGTTTTTAAAACCCCTCACAATTAGAAAAGATTATAGATTCCGCTAATGTAATGAAAATTTAAAGATTTTCTCAAACATTTTATAATTTTTGAATTGTTTACTGCAAAATAATTCCCATGAATAAACTAATGAAAAATATTGACATTATGAAAGAAAAAAAAATCATTTTTAAAGCGACCAATCCCGTGTGATGATTATACAATGATAATAACAAATTCTTAAGATTACCTTTTTCTCCTTCTTGCAACCTTTTTCTCACAGAATAGCCGTTGCGAGTCTATCTCTGTTCTATCATTTTTTCCTCATAGGTGCTCGACTGAGCTTTAATCTATGGTCCACATAGTCTTATGCTCCACGTAAAAAAAATTCACGCCAACCTCAACAGCGTCGATATTCAGATATATTTTATCTTACACTTCATGTTGCGTTCAGGTTTTTCACGTTTCTTTTTGCGTCAGTTGAAGTTCTCAGAAATCAAGGGACCCCTTCCTGAAGACCAACACTTGATCTCTACTTGAGATACATAGATATTCGAATATTCAATTAGAGTTCTTAACATCGCAAATACAGAGTTAATAAAGAAATCAAGAATATAATTTTCCTCTCATCAATTTACCATTTATAGTATATTTTTCTTGTGGTCTTACTGGATTTCAGGACAAGAATTCCCTTTGTCTGGTGGAATATCCAGTTTCATGCTATTGCCTGAGTAACATCACTTGGAGAAGGTGTACCATTCCTCATAAAAAAAAAAAATAAAATAAAACTAGCATGGGTTAGCCATACCGAGGAGATTTTATTTGGGCCGTGACTACTATGTGATTTTTAATATTTAGTCAGAGTTTACTTGCAGGAAAAAGTATCCTCATATCAGGTTTTTCTGACAAACCCATGTACAGGAAGACCTTAGACGCTCGAGGATAATGTCTACTAGGCATTCAAGTTCTCTCCAGTAGGCATTCAAGTTTTTTCCTATGGGCTGCGATGTGTGAAGTCAAATGAAATTCTGCTTGTCATTATCATACGGTCAGTACTTAAGCTTCTCTGCAATGGGGAGGGGGGAGCTCTTTTAGTGGAACTAGTTATATCTTATTTTTTTTTTTTTTTTAATTTTTTACCAAGTAAGTGTTGGGTATCGGATTTTAATATTAGACATTAAGAAACACATACATACGGCTATTATAGGTGTTGCTGTATTTAAGAACATATTTGGTCAAGGAAAAAAATGTTAATTTAAAAACTTCAAAACGAATGGAAATTAAAATGTTATCGGAAAATTTAAGACAGGAAATTAAAATTAAATACAATATTCATTAACTTTACAATACTTAATAAGCAAGTAAAGAATTAAAAAAAAAAAGAAAGTTTTATCTTTCGCGAATGTTTCAACTTCATGTTGCGTTCAGCATTATAGGCTGCGAAGTCTGAACATTCACAGGCAACATGAATTGGAACAAATACATCGAAGGCCAAGGCTGCTGCAAAAAAAGATGGGCTCTCTCTACCATGCTAGAAAGTTAATCATGTCTGAACATATCCTGTACCTCTACACAAGGCCACCATTTTTCCATGCATGGAATATTGTTGCCATATCTGTGCTGGTGTATCTGACACTAGTCTCTCCCTCTTAGACAGGCTTCAAAAGAGAGTTGTCAATCTAATAGGTCGACACTGTCAACCAAACTCCAACTTTTGTCCAATCGATAAAGTATTATATCTCTATGAGTGTTTTACAAGTATTTTAATGGAAAATGCTCTGAGGGACTCCGAGCACTTGTGTCTCCTCAACATAAATACTCTCAACTGACCCAACAAGCATCAAAATCTCACCCCTTCACTGTAGAGATCTCTAGATGCTGGAAAATCTTCTAAATTAACTTCTTCCCTCACAGGCCCCTGCTTCCCTGACTGTACTGATATGCAGAAGCTCAAGTGTAACATGAACACACATCTCGCTGCTCAACTCCCTACATATTATCCCTGTAGATTTGGTCCCCAAAAGTAGTCCCTTACGTTAAAGGGGCGCTTTGCCTTGTTTGGAGTGAAAAGCAGTACAAAAGAAATCTTTTAATCTAACAAGCAACGTTTAGCCTGGTCAGTACTCAAATGGGTGACCATTTAGGAATTCCAGGTGCTCTCGAAGTTGTTTCTGCTCATCCTGAGCTTTTCCTCGCCACTGGACTCAAGTGGTGTCAATTCAGGAAAGGTGTGGTTGGTGATTGTGCAACCCTTGCCTCACAATTACACATGAAGCTACCCTACAGGGGGTATTCATTGCATCTTTGCAGTAATTCCATTGGCATTCATTGTATACCAAATGCTTACAAATACCACAAAAATTGGACCCAACTCCATTTCTCTGCACTGAGAAGAGGAATTTTCCTGTTTTAGGAGCTTTCCAAAATTACAAATCTTGATCATCACTTTGCTTTTGGTAGCATTTACTTTCACACCTTTATTTTCCACAGCATTCCTCCAAGTCTTTTACTTAACAAATAGCAACCCATAAACAAACTCGCTTAACAATATTTCCAAGCCGCAAATGAAATATTAGAAACTCAGTATATAATTTATGGAAAGTAAAAAGTGGATCTTAGGTTTACTTTCCGTAGCTGCGTAACTCTTGCTTTCCTTATTTTCTACTTTAGTCCTCACATTTCATGGGCAATGTTTCTGACAAAGGGGAAAGAATTGCTGTTTTCTGGATATAAATCTTTTGCAATATTTTTTATATAAAAAAGAAAGGGATATGATCACTAACAGTTGGAAGGTTCTACTTATAGACACTGGCGATGGGAACTGGCCAATCAAATGAAGTCACCTTCTGCTAGCAACCAATCCGAAACAAGAATTGTTCCATAAAAATATTGAATCGTTTAGCATTCCGGCATATAATTTTTTGTGTCAACATGAGAAAGGACAGCTTCCCACCAAAAATTCTTCATCTTCTTCAAATTAAATATATATTTCAATTCAAGTGAATCTATCCATATAACACATATCCTTGGCTATTTTTTTTATTTTTAGCTTCTTTCATTAATTGGCTTAATGCTTGTCTGGAGCAATTTCCATAAAAAGGTGTAATGTACTCCTACGTTAATATTAGAACTGTCACAAATTGTGCTGTTAATGACTTTTAGCATATCAATTGTTTGTATTTATGCAAAGACCACCAGACAACATTTCTTGGCACTGTATTAAAAGCTTTCTCTAGATCCACAAAAAAATAAAATACAGGTTCTTCTTTTTACCAAGGTACTTCTAACAACAAAAATTATAATATATGCATATATCTATAAAAGTGAAAATGTGTGTGGGTGTGAACACTTCTGAACCTATATACTCAACAATTTTTTTAGCTACAGACTTGAAATTTGTTATATAGGATATTCTAGCATGTGGAAAACTTTTTAATCGGTTTTCATCCAGAAAAAAAAGGGCTGATAAGGGGTAAAAATTAGCAACTTGGTATGTGGGGGTTCGTCGGATTTTTATCTATTTGTCAACTGTTTCATGACTGCACATGCGCGATCAAGAAACATGACGACTTCTTTGTGTTAATAAGATCTTTGGAAAACACTTTGTAAATGTCGTGTAAAGCTGGTGTAATGGTTATCGTACTTGACTTAATGTCTTTTGGTTTTGGTTTCGATTTCAGTTTGAATATTTTTTTTTACTTACAAAAAGTGAACTGTTTAAAAAAAAAACCCATAATACTCTCAGTTTTTTCCGTTTTTTTTGTTGTTTTTTTAACTTGATTTCTTCTTAAAGAAATTTAACGTTACTTTTAATACCAGGCAACGCCGGGTACATCTCGTAATGATTATTTTTCCGAGTTTCAGAATAAGATCATCTTCACAGGAAAATTGATGGTTACACTATTTTTCACCAACTCATCAGTTAACTGCTGACTATTTCAAACGTGCCCCTCTCTCTTAACACGTGATCAGACTCGGCCAATCAGGGCCTTTGCTATCTCTCTGTTTCCTCTTTTACTACACAACCCATTTCAGAAATGGTATGAAATGCAAGAACAATGTGGTGGCATTAATTGGAAATTCAAGACAAATATTTCAGACTTTTCTTATGGTTTTTATTTTTTATTTTAACCAAACGGAAGTTAATTTAAAAGAATCTACAAGTCAACATGAACATTATGCAACCGCAAAAGAATGAGTGAACTTTAAAGCTTTGAAAACAATTGCTAGACAATACGATTATTGACCTCTTATTATTTACTAACAAATACAGCGGTTGGCATAGAAACTGACAACATATTTAGTGAAGAGGAAAAAAATTGAAGACGCATTCGCATCAATTCATCGATAATGTCGCAAAAGGCACAAATGAATTACATTAAAATAAATGCACCAGTCGAGACATAAAGAAACGAAATTTTACCGAGTTACAAAAAACTCTTGTTTACAAATAAATATTCTATTATATAAAATACAGTTGTCTGTGTATATGTTTGTATGTCGAACTAAAACTAGAAAATGACAAAACAAAAATAACCACAAAGTTGGTATTTTTTCGATCAGCGTTGCCCCAGATGAATTATATCTAAAATTTAGAAAAGCATTATTCAGTTTTTAACCCTAAACATTCACAGATTTAGTAATGCGGGTGGAAGTCGGTTTTCCAGTCGGATTATTTAATAATTAAATAAAAGTAATCCTGATTTTTAATCAAGGAATTAATTCCTATATACCAACTCATTCTTCCATGAATCTATAAAAGGGTTGTGTGTGTGTGTGTGTGTGTGTGTGTGTGTGTGTGTCCAGAGAATAATTGGCTGGGCAGAAGAGAAATAGGGGAGTGGGGGAAACGAGGGAGACTGAAAGAGTAGCAATAGAAGTTTTAATAATAATAATATGCTACACTTTTGTATATAAAGCAAATGTTGCCTGTATGTGTTGCGGAATCACAGTTAAATAGTTGACCTGAGAGCAAATGTTGTAGTGTTAACATCCCTCACAACAATACTGGAGTAAGTTCGAAAACAATAAATATCATGTGTTGTATTTGTTATTGTATTGTGGTAGTGAGAATACAAAATATATAGTTTATTACTATATATTAGGTTCATAAGATAGGTTCCATCCTGGGCGCAACTCTCTTACTAATCAAATCAATGATCTTCCAAATCATATCCTTAGATCATTCATAGATATTTATGCTGATGACACTACCATCTATGTCAGTACATCAAAGACCGTAAACAACCAAGTTCTTTCTGATTCTCTCTCCTCTGATCTTGAGCAAGTAGTACAATGGGGAAAGAGGTGGCTTGTTACTTTTAATGCATCTAAAACCAAGTTTTTTCTTTACATCATCAACGCTCTGATCTACATCTGGCATCAATTGAAATGAATGGCTCTCATCTTGGGGAGGCCTCATGTTTTGACAAGCTTCTGGGCTTGACCTTTACTCTTGATTTTAAATAGAACACATACATCAAATCCGTTGCCAAGGCCACTGAAAAAATGGTGGGATCCTTCTATCAATCCAGTAGATATTTCACTACTGATGCAATTCTCTATCGATATAAGAGCCAGGTACATCCAAAGATGGAGTACTGTTACCACATCTAGGCAGGAGCTGCTAGAAAGGACTTATTCTGCCTTGATAGAGTTCAAAATAGACTTTGTAGCCTCGTAGGGGATGTCCTTTCTTCTTCTCCACAACCTCTTTCTTACAGAATAGATGTTGCAAGTTTGTCTCTGCTTTATCGTTATTTTCATGGCAAGTGCTCGTCTGAGCTTCAATCTATGGTCTCCCTCACCAACCTTTCACAAGAAACACTCGTTTACTTGAAAACACTATCAATAATTTCCCCCACTCTAAAACCTAGACGTAGATTCCATGAACAAAGCTTCTTTATTAGAACTGCACACTTGTGGAACTCTCTTCCATTTGCCTGCTTTCCGGCTGACTATAATATGGTTGTCTTCAAGTCCAACGTAAACTTCTTGATGAGCTGTTCCCCTTAAGTAATCCAATTTACCAAATTTCCACTACTAACAATTACTACATCATTGTCCCATTGACCACTCTACACTATTAACTGCAAAAAAAAATACTGCATAATACAAGAACAATTATTATTATTATTATTATTATTATTGGCTCACATGGAGCTTTCACACAGGTCATCATAGATCTGATTGGAAACCTGTGGTGTTCCCTGGAAGCTGAGTGACAACAAGTCTCCCCAGACGTCCAGCACTCTCCACCTCCTTCGATAGCATTTGCAAATAAATTTGCGTTATCGCAACAGCCTCTCACCATTGATTTCTCGCTGGCAGCGGCCATTGATCTGTACTGGAATTTGAGTGGCACTAAGCCTTCCCAAGTTCCCAGTTCTCTTCGTGCTTGTCCAGCAAAGGTCTGGTTAGCGCTCTCTCCTCTGTCTTTCCCTCCTCCTTGACCCTTCTCGGCTATTTATTTCACACTTTTTTAGAGGGGAACGGTGATGGCCCAATGGGAGGGGATGTGTGATGGGGATGTAGAACTTGTTGATATGCAG
>NC_136491.1:123605502-123623002 GCF_053919585.1 Euprymna scolopes
GAGAAGTAGAAGAAAAGAAAGAAAGTGAAGGCAATTATCTCTTCCCTCTCTTCTATGAATTCTTCTTACCACTCTTATGCCTTAATGGTATATTTTTCTTTTCAGCCAGCTAGAATATATTAGGTTAGCTTGTAAATTACGGCCCTTACAATAATAATGAACAAATATAGTTTTTGTAATTGATCCCTTTTGTATTAAATCCCTTTACTTAATTAATATTAATATTGATAATGCTATTACATATATACAGAAAAATAGGAAAATATAATTACGAATGAACAACACCAAATTTATTATAAACTGTTTTAAAAGTAGTTATGCCATTAGGCATACAAATGGCTATGTATTTGTATGCTCATCCTCTACGGAAGCTGAAGGGTTGCTAAGGCATTTAAATTCACTTCACCCTTCTTTGAATTTTACCATTGAAAGGGAGGCTAATGATTCATTGCCATTCTTGGACGTTCTGGTTGAAAGATCTGGCATGGGTTTTCTAACTAGTGTTTATAGAAAACCCACTTTTACTGGGCAATACCTCAGCTGGGATTCGTTCTCCCCTAGAACCAGAAAGATAAATCTGGTCAAAACTCTAGTACATCGTGCTTTGAAAATATGTTCCACGATAAAATTAGATACGGAACTTCAAAGTCTAACTGAAATCTTTTTGGCCAATGGTTATCCTCTATACATCATTCAAAAATGTATAAAGGAAAAAACTCTTACATTTAAAGGTGGAACACTTTTGGGCCCTCAAAAATGTCCCGTATATGTGAAACTCCCTTGGATTGGCACTAAAAGCCAAGAGTTTTCACATAGAATTAGTACAGCTGTTTCTCGTTGTTATTTTGCAACGAAGGTTCGAACAGTGTTTGGGACTAGAAATGCTTTCCCCTCCTTTCGAAAAGATAGTATTCCCACCACAGAATATAATATGGTAGTATACAGATTTCATGGTCAGTGTGAGGCTGACTACGTGGGAATACTATTCAGCGTTTGGAGGTGAGAATTTCCCAACATGTCCCCCCTTCGATACGTAGGCACAAACAATGGCCAACATCCGGGCGTTTACATACTCATAGTTCGGCCATTGGTGAACACTTATTAAAGTGTCAAGTCTGCACTGGAGGCTATTCGGATGGAGCATTCTCCATTTTACACAGAGCCCGCTCGAGAATACATTTGAAAATTCTCGAAGCAGTTACAATTATTCTACGGAAGCCAACTCTGTGTAGGCAAAAAGAACACACCCATAATCTTGAACTTATGGGTGTGGTTTGAGAATGCTTCTCTGTTTCTCCAATCCTCATTAATTTCACCCCCTCATTCGCTAATTTTAGTCTTTAGACCTCGATATATATATATATATATATTTTTTTTTTTTGCTCTCAAATTGCCGATGTTACTGTTGAAAAGGATCGGCCGAAAGACGTCTTCCGTTTATTTAATTCTTTTTAGCTCCCCCTTTTTTTTTTCATACGTTTTTTCCCCCTTCATTCAGTTCAAATAATTTTGAACTACATGTTTTGGAGATTGATTTTAGACTTTGTAGTGTTTCTTGATTAAACGTCAAAAAAAAAAAAAAAAGAAAAAGGTCCTCAATTTTAATAATGGCATTTGCCCCAGTGCTATTTAAATCCGTTATATATATATATATATATATATATATATATATATATATATATATATATATATATATATATAGAGAGAGAGAGAGAGAGAGAGAGAGAGAGAGAGAATCACAAAGAGAGAGTGTGTGGCAACTGAATCGCAAAGTGATTCCTACAAACGCTAAAATAAAATGCTCTAATTGCTACACTCTTTCTTCGCTTTGTTGAAATTAGATTTCCTCCTCACAGTAACATCTTAACTGAAATCAAGTGAAAATCGTTTCAAATCCCAAGTAGTAAGAACTTTCTCAAAATAATTAGACGACGCGAACTTAGAAACTCCTTAAAAACAACAAGGAAATAAACAGCTAAAAATCAAAATTATCAAGCTGACCGCACATTAAACAGGATCTTAAGCACGTACGCCCCCACCCTCAGTGTATTAGGTCGGGAAGATATACATTGCAAAGAAACCCACAATGACTCACATACCAGCTTTCTTCATCTCGTACACACAGTCTTGTACACCTGCGAAAGTAAGGTGAATAGAAATGAATTGCTACACACAGCTAGGTGTATCAGAATTTTTGTAGGAATTTTTGACACCCCCTAACACGAAACTGCGAATAAAATATAAAAAACTCGTAATTTCTCTTTTAAAAGTGGGTTGTTTATTTTCTTTATGGATTATACTTCCAAAATAAACTATTAAAATTGTTTTAAAAGTAATAGAAATATTTTTTTTTATTTTTTAAAAAACAGTAATTAATTTTACGAACTCAATATTTTTCAATTTTGAAACTTTAAAAATCTATCAAAACTTTTCTATTGATTCTATTTTTACGATATTTTCAGGTCAATGTGAAATTTTATGCTCTTTCCAATAAACCCAATATAATATTTTAGACAAACGTTTTTTTTTTAAATTCACGCCACCCCATTTTCAAGTGTCCATTAAAAAGTAAATAATTAATTTACTCACCAAAGTTTTATATATCACAAATTGAAGAGAAAAGGTCAATAAATAATATATTCAAATTTAAAACAACAAAAAAATAGTGTTTTTTAGAAATTTAGCTGCAAAGTTCGAAGTTTTAAACCTTTTTTTTTTAACCACGTTATTTGTTTTTCTTTTGTTTTTTTTTATGAAACCTTGGTCGTTGCTCCTTTAATTGAAAATAAATTAGGGCTTGAATTACATTTTTCGAGTAGTTATAAGCTTGGAAAGACAGGGGGTCGAATAATTCACGCCTCTCATTTTGAAATGTCTATTAAAAAGTAAATAATTAATTTACTCACCAAAGTGTTATATTTCACAAATTGAAGAGAAAAGGTCAATAAATAATATATTCAAATTTAAAGCAACAAAAAGGTAGTGTTTTTTAGAAATTTACCTGTAAAGTCCGAAGTTTAAAACCTTTTTTAAAAGCAAACACGTTGCCTTTTTTTTTGTTTTTTTAATGAAACCTTGGTCCTTGCTTCTTTAATCGAAAGAAAAATTAGGGATTGAATTACATTTTTCAAGGAGTTATAAGCTTGGAAATATGGGGTGGAATCATTCACTATTTTTCACGAAATTTCTGACACACCTAACACACAGCTATACGCGCACTAACAAAAACATGGTAAACACACACACATACACAATGCCACATTGTCAAATACCCACATACATAATAATTACATACGCATATTATTTGCACTATTAATATTTTGACTTGTAACTATTTACTCAACTTTCTTTAACTAAACACTAATTTGCATAAATGAACATTTCCATGATTGAAAATAAGTTTTATATTCTTATTTCTTGTATAAGAATATTTTGTTGTAAGGTTTCGTTATTTTTTCTTCAATTTCTCTTTTATGAAACTTTGTTTATATTTTAGTTAGCAACTATTCCCCAATGTTTCCCCTTTTTTCCATTTTTATATGCATGTCTGTTTGTATGTTTCATTTTCTTCCTCTGTTAAACCATAACGATCATACCCAATTTATATCAATTGTTCGTGTAGTTCTTGGCAAATCCCAATAACGCAATCGCTTTCGTCATTCAAAATGAAGGCCAAGGAGCAAGCCACAAGTATTTCAAACGACTACACTGTATTATTGCTATAAATAAAAATTGGTCGCTTTTACGCTAATATAGGTGTGAAAAATGAAAAAAAAATCTTTGGTATTTATTCATTTAGATTAGGCAGGATTAAGTTGCCTTTTAGCAATTTGCCAACGATTGTTATTTCTCCGAATATGGGTGGGGCGACGGTGGGTAGATGTTCCCTGAGATCTACCAATTAGGCTTTCAATTTCTTCAACATCCTTCCCATCTTACCTCTAATTCACCTGATCCACTTACTGCTGTTGTTAACCAACCTCTTCAACCGATCTTATCCCATTCTGTGCCAACTCTTGTTACGGATATATATATATATATATATATATATATATATATATATATATATATATATATATATAAAGTAAAAATGTATGTGTGTGTGTACATTTCCCTACTAAATAACTCTGCCAATTTTGGGTCTAGAGACTCAAGATTTGATATAAGGGATATTGAGATTTGGGAAAATCGTTTTAATCGGTTTTCGACCAGAAATTTGGCTGTCAGGAGGTTAAAGTTCAACGAATCGACCTTTGAAAACTTTACCAAACTTCTCCGGCAATTTTGAGTCTAAACATTTGAAATTTTACATGTAGGTTACTTGGTCATGGATCGAAGTTTTTAATTTGATTTGAGCCCAAAACAATAAATGTTAAGGGGTCAAAATTGGAGTCAAAGTTTAAAAAGATTTTATCTCTACGGACTCTACCAAATTACTCAGCCAATTTTTGAAAGATTTGAAATTTTGTATAAAGTGTATTCAAACATGGGGCAAGATTTTAAATCGGTTTTTGGCCGAAAGTTTGTCTACCAAGATTTGACCTTTGCGGTATCTAGCAAACTGTTCAGCCAATTTTGGGTCTAAACATTTGAAATTTTACGTAAAGGGTATTCAGACATGCAGAAAGCTTTGGAATCAGTTTTTTGGCGAAAATTTGGCTGCCAAGACGTCAAAGTTAAAAGAGTTTACCTTTGTAGATTCTATCAAACTCCTCCGCCAATTTTGGGTCTAAACACTTGAAATTTTACATGTAGATTACCTGGATATGAGTCAAACTTTTAATACGCATATACATATGCAAATAAAGTTATGAACAGTACCTAGGGCCCGAGCAAAGCCGGGCTGAACTACTAGTATATATATATATATATATATATATATATATATATATATATATATATAGAGAGAGAGAGAGAGAGAGAGAGAGAGAAATATTATTGAATAGCACGGAATTATTCTGTTTTACAATTTTCTTTTTTATCTTCTCCAATCTCCGAATAGTCCTTTTTGTGTTCTTCTTGAAATTGTATATGTTGAATCCATAATCGCGAGCGCTTTCGACAGAAGTACTTCTATCATCCTCAGGCATATTGTAGAAACAAATGTAGAGATTGTTTTTTAATTTACTTATATATACATTTTTTCTTAGTTACGTGGTAATTTGTTACAAGTTAGGTGGGCGGACTTTTTTTTTGTTTTACATATATTAAACACATTTATATATACAAACACATATATACATTTTCAAACATTTATCCCAAACATTTCAAGACGTTCCGGCTGCACTCATAATTAATATTATTTATTTGAAGCTTCTTTGTTTTAATGTACAATGCTTCGAGTATTCTTAGCCTATTTACATTTCTCTCACTCTGCAATACTCTTGTATTTTCTACCATAATTCTTCGAAATTCCGAATGTTGGCAGCCATGTCCCTTCAAATGTTGTGATATGGAACTAGAGTCAGAGAGGTGGAGAGTCAATCTTCGTGACAATGTGTTAGTTGTTGAACCAACGTAGCTACTAATATTGGAGATACACTCTCCTATTGGGCAGCTAAATTTGTAAAACAGAGTAATTCCGTGCTATTCAATAATATTTGTCTAAATAAGAAAATGCTGCCTAAATATACACAATATATATATATATATATATATATATATATATATATATATATATATATATATATATATATATATATATATGATATAATGGCCCTTACGCTAAACGCGCATCTTCCCTATGCTACCTAACACCTTCTCTACTCTTCTGATGAGAAGCATTAGGCTTCGAAATGCCCTGGCATAAAGAATCCCTTATATCCCCCAAATTTTGCCTGTATTCGATTATTCAATAAATGATCCATTCTATAGCTACCAATATATAGCTTTCTGTCTTCATTTCATACTCTTGTTGTCCTATTATATATATATATATATATATATATATATATATATATATATATATATATATATGTGTGTGTGTGTGTGTGTATATATGTGTGTGTGTGTGTATATATATATGTATATATACGTGTATATATGTATATATATGCATATATTCCGCTTTATGGTTTTTTAAATCAGAGATTTGCTTTTCCTAGAAAGGTTGCCTTCACCATGGCTTACGGGAGCCCTCTCTACCCCAATACACATATACATGCACACACAAATATACACGGTGCTAGTTGGCCGTTAAAAAACCATAAAGCGGAAGACCAGTACCCGCATTAAGCTGGTCTGCAGTTTAATTTGTTGCTGGCTATCTTGCTCTTGCTTGTTGCTGGATCTCAACATTTTGAACCAAGAGAGAGACTTAGCTGTCGTACAAAGCTAAGACTCTGTAACATCATATTTGTATAGATACTCCCTCAGACATTTGCGCTCATGGATTTTAAATGTCTGAGGGAGTGGCACTCGTCTGACAAGACGTTGCAATCATCATATGCATATTTATATATATATATATATATATGTATACATATATTTGTATGTATATATATATGTATGTATATATATGTGTATATATATATATATATATATATATGTATATATATATGTATATGTATATATGTATATATATATGTATATATATGCATATATATATGTACATACATACATACGTACATATATATATATAGGGAACTCCATAAGGGATTAGTGAATACTGCCACTAATAAGTTACCTGTTGAGTAGTTGGAGTTGTTGGAGGGGGAGATCCGCTCCTCGTGGAGTTGGTTACCAGGTTCAGATGATCTCAATAGCTCTGAGGTTTCCTTGACCTGGCGATTGGCTAAGAATATATTACCCCTCAATGCCATATAACACAGTTCCAGATTGGTGAAGTCGTTAGGTGTATATGTTGCAGGACTCTAGCCAAAGAAATGTCAGAATATGTTTTTTTGTATGCAGCAAACTCTGGTGGTAGTGGAGGAATGCAAATGAGGTGACAGTTTATATCAATCCTGAGCATCTACGCCCATTTAATGTATCCATGACGGCCCACCATGGGATCTGATCACAATCCTGGTCATAACACAAATGGTGATGTTGCCATTCCATCATCACGTCTGCATGAGTATATTTGCTAGTATATATATATATATATATATATTTAAAGTGATGGTTGTGTAGTTCCAACGAGAGAAAAAAAATGTATCTTTAAAAGAGTGTAGCCATTAACAAAAAAAAAACATAAAAAACCATAAAAACCTTCACCAAATGGACCAAAAGCGCCCTCTTTGAATCTAACTTTGACCGGACGCTTTGAACACTTACGGTTGGAGACAGGATGTCTGAGACCACCTCACTCTGAAAAACACATTTAGTATCAGCAGAGGTAAAAATAACTTTTCAAACTCCCATTTTAAAGAAAAACTTTTTACGAAAACATCTGAAAAGAGCACACCCTAAGCTCGAAACGCGTTATAAAAATATGTTAAAATAAAAATATGATGAAAACCTTTAAAAAAAAAACACAATTGTTGATGGCTACACTCTTTTAAATATTAATATATATATATATATATATATATATATATATATATATATATATGTAGATAGATAGATCGATTTCTGTCTAAACTAGACTAGTTAATATTATTAAGCTTTTGTCTCGGTTCTGACCAATGAATATTTTATTTCCATCTGAATTTTGATTAGACAATATTATTTCACTTTTCTAATTTCAATATTTGACAAAGAAATGTTTCGTATTTGTTGAAATCATAGAAACAGATATTTACAGGAGAAAGCACATGAATGTTGCCAGCATTCATAAGTGAAAGTGGTTCTATGATGTAGGACTTCTTCTCAAGCTCAGTGCACATAAGTGTCCATTTCACCACTTCCATATTGTTGAAATGCACAAAATGCACAAAATGCACAAAATGCACAAAATGTACACCATGTTGCCAGAAAATGTTTCCAAAATAAAAATCGGTCCATATTCGTTTTAAACTGATGCATTTCTATAAAAGCGTAAGTTTAAAGTACAAGGGGCGTTCCAAAAGTAATGTCTCCTATTTTTTCTTCTGCATGAAGTAATCAGAGAGAATTACAAATTACACAGTTATGATGACTAAACCTATGCATTCATAACCTGAATGCTTCATCATTGTGTTGCAGATATTGACGGTGTGGAACTCTAAGAAAGCAACCTCTGGTAAGGACATGCGTCAGAAGCAGAGATGCATCATTGAATTCCTTGCAACAGTACATTGAGAATGGTGGTGACTATCTAGAAAAATAAGTTGCTCGTTTAAATGGTATCATTCCTTTCTTCATAGCTCTTCAAATTTTTAGTTAAAAAATAGGAGGCTTTATTTTGGTACAACCTTTATATGACCAAACACCCTCCAAACGTTCATGCATAGATATAGTTCATTGCTAGCAAAATTGCATTAAGAATTTTTTTTTTTTACATTTTAACCCTAAACAAGGCACATTGCCACTTTGGTGTAGGGGTCTACTATCAGGGGCACTATGTGTGGATTTGGGCAGCAAGATGTCGGTTCACGTTACACTTGAACTTCTGCATGTCAGTACAGTTAGGGAAGCAGGAACCTGGAATGGAATTCCAGAGTCTAGCGGTTCTGGGGAAGAAACTACTGGAGTAGAAAGATCTTTTACATCTAGGGAGGTCATCCTCTAGTGTTTTTGCCATTTCTTTAGATATGTGTTCATTTGTCTTTCTGTCATGCCTGAATGGTGGTGATTATGTAGAGATATAAATTCTGGAGCACAAAAGGTCGCTCGTACTAATGGTACCTCACCCATCTTCATAGTTCTCCAACTTTTGTTTAAAAAAAATAGAAGGCTTTACTTTTGGAAAAACTTTCATAAAAAAGAAAACCCTTGCCCAAATAAGCGCTATTTTGTTTTTGACCGCGTTATTTTTTGTTAACACAAGTAAAATCTATACGTATGTAGACTGCCTTATTCAGCAAATAAAAACATTGGATATCATTGACTTTGTGAAAACTTTTTCTTTTGCGCAATTAATGAGAATCCCCTTGAATTGTACAAGATGCATAAGTTTCTTGGTTGATCTATATACTTATTCGCCATCATATGTGTATCATTTTTTTGTTGTCGATAAATAAGATAACCATTATTTGAAAAGAAATCATTTCATCTATGCAAGAAAAATACGACTAAAAAAATATGAGTACAAAAACAGAAAAGTCTTTTGCACTCTTCACTTCCGGTTAATGCCACCATGTTTGCCACATCAAAGAATCAGTGAAGAATTCTTTATTCTGTTTAGAAACATAAAAACAAGAAGTGACTGATGTCGGCATTACCTGTGACGGATTTGTTTGCAGGTGTTACCTTAATTAGAACTCTCTACTGCAGAAAAACAAATAGACCTTATACAATGTAAATTACCTCCGCCCCAACAAAACGGGTTCAAACATTTGATAAGCCTAATTTTTAAAAAAGATTTATGCAAGAATTAAATGAAACTTGGGTGATTACTGGTTTATTGAGTTTAAATCATCAAATTAAAACATGAGTTTTACAACTCGTGTTCTTTATTTGCAAGCATGTGATGTAGAAAAACAGTCTCTTAGATCTGTGCATTTCTTAAGGTGCAACACTAATCTGTCCACGATATCCTTATAAACCAACTGAGGTATGTCTTCTAGCCTGATGGCTTCCTTCATTCCCATAATTTTTTTCAGTCTCCATAAATAACTCTGTCTTTGATATAATCCCATGAGAAAAAATCTTGAGTGTTGCCTGTGATGTGTTTACTTAAAATCAATCTTGAAACTAACACCAACATTCTCTTTCAAACAATCTTGAAACAGGTTTAAGGTGTGAAAGTTTTCTCCGTGTTGCTGTAACCTGAACTTTATGTACAACGACATAACGCTCAAGTATTGAACCCTGATTTTAAGATTCAGCATTTTTATTTTTAGAAATAAAAGTACATCATGTCCTGTCTGATAAGATATGGATGTAAATACAAAAAATTATCTGCACTTTTTTGTTGTCTTATTATTTTTGTTTATTTTAAAATCTGAAAACACAAAAAAAGATTTATCATTTTTTTACATAATCTCCACCCATTTCGAAGCACTTGGAAATTGTTAATTTAGATATAGGTTTTAATACTTTGAAAACTGTCAAACATTCTCTCCGTGTCTGTGTAGAAAACTAAAATATAGCTACGTGTTAATTGATTTTTCTTTTGTCAGCGTCGGTATGACTTCCAGTGGGAATCTTATTTAAAACAAACAATGTATGTTTTTATATTTGATTCCTACTTTTTAATTCATAATTTACCATAAAAGTTTAATAATAAACTATAATTAACTATCACTCTCTGCTGCATTAAAAGAAAGAGATGTTATACAGAATGAATCACATCCTTCCCCTTCACACAAAAAAAGAAAAACAGGTCAAAACTTTTAATGAGTCTCATTCTTGAAAAAAAAAATTGTGTACGAATTAAATCAAACTTTGGTGATAATTGGTTTATTGAGTTTAAAACGTCAAATCAAAACATGAGAGTTCTTGAACTCTTTTTATTTGCAAACATACAATCGCGATAACCTCTCTTCAGATCTGTATATTTCTTAAAAACCCAACAGAAATCAGTCCACGACATCCCCACAAAACAACTGACAAAACAACTAGGTATGTCCTCTTGCCTGATGGCTTCCTTCAGTTCAGCCATTTTTTCACTCTCCATGAATAGCTGTCTTAACGTAATCCCATGCAGGTAAAGTATTGACTGTGAGGTCCTTACTTAAAATCAGTCTTGAAACTGATTACACTAGCTCCAAAATTCTCTTTTAACCAATCTTGAGACAACTTTTGAGGTGTGAAGGCTTTTTCCATTTTGCTGTAACCAGAACTTTGAATATAATTGTAATGAAGTACAATCGTTTATACAGACATTAACATACATGTAGACGATCAGGACCCAACACGTTGTGTTACGTTGTGTCATAAAATGAGCGTTTGTTGTATATTGGTTGAAATTGGAATGGAGATGATATATTAAAACGTGTCTATTTATAAAAGATTGAGTGTTTGATTATCTTATCAGAGTTAATGTCGTTTGTGTGTGTGATCATCTAGTGGTCTTTCTATTACACATGTTCATATGCTGTTAAGTGTGAATATGCGTGTGACATGTCATTTGAACACACTTTTTGCCAGTTGTAGCAAAGTACGTCGCAAGGAACATGGGACAAGTAATAACTCGACTTCGTTTTTGTAACAACGACATTTATTTCCGGGTATTTTCCCAAATAAAACGTGATTGTGCTTCTTCTTTCTGACCTCTATCCCCTCAAACGTCCTCTTTCTCTCTCGTTTTTATACTTTTTTTTCTTTTTCCTTATCGTGGCGTCATTTTCATACAGCCGCCAAACGCGCTCTGTTACATAATGGCATAACGCCCGAGAATTGAACTATGATTTAAAATTCGATATTGAAGTATGTATTCTTGTCTGACGGTTTCCTTCGGTTCCACAACACCCCTACGATCAAGTCCATTTTTTACCATATTTCTTTGTTGCTGATATCAAACATCATTTATAAAAATCCTGCAACAAATTCTATTTCAAACATGGTGCGGATTGCACCTTGGTTAGTGTAGTGTTTTCATTATCAAACCAAATTTCCTTTACATGTGCATCTTTTATAGTTTTTGTCTGACGCTGCTGCTTCTCCTTATTTTGTTTTCATTGCTTGAGCGATTCTTCATCTCATCAGTTTAGCTAGATAGATAAACTTGGTTTCATGTAGAAATACAGAGACGTTCATGTGCATTTTTTTCCGGTGTAATATAAATCTGTCCACGACATCCTTAAAAACTAACCAAGGTATGTACTCTTGCCTAATGGCTTCCTTCAGTTTCACCATTTTCTCGAAACTTCATGTATACTGCCTTTAAATTAAAACACATATTAAAAAAAATCTGGAGATCTTGACTGGAGGTATCCACACAAAATCTGTCTTGCCAGGATCAAACGCATGTACAGCTATCTCTTGTAGGATACCACAATGGTGGCATGCTCCATGTTCAATTCCCACCAGCCATATTCGGCAAAATCAATTCATCTATCTATCTATCTATCTATCTATCTATTACATAAAAGGAACTTTATGTGTGCGTGTGTTTGATAGAGAGAGAGAGAGAGAGAGAGAGAGAGAGAGAGAGAGAGAGAGAGTCCGTCCCCTATGGACTCTGAAACGGCCGAGTTGATTTTTTATGAAATTTAACATAAATGTACTTTATGTATTTATCAGTTCTTTGATAGGTTTTGTATTAGAATGTCTTTAATAAGTATCGATAATCTATAATAAAACAAATCCAATAAAAGAAGGAAGTCCTATTTTGATTAAAGTTAACACCTTTATACAACCTAACATCACAAGTGCATTTTAGAAGTGTTATCACCGCACAAGCAAAACGGCCTGCCATATAAAATCAATAATACGTTCTTTGATATGAGAGGGCCACGTTCGAAATTAATGTTTCTGTTTAAAGCACAATTGAACCACAATACTTGACTTTTTCATTTTAAACAAAAATTCAAGCTATTATCACCACACAAACAGAAAGGCCCAGAATATAAAATCAACAGTAGGTTCTTTGATATAACAGGGGCATTGGAAATGAATGTTTCTGTTTAAAGCACAACTCAACCATGGTACTTGACTTTTCATCCTAAACTGTAATTCAAGCAGTTATAAATAAAGACAATTATATAAAATGAACAGTAGATTCTCTACTCTGTAATGTGGACTACAATGTATTGTGGACTAAGTCAGTGCAGGGAAGCATGTGAAGTTTTTTTCTCGATGCACCACGATGGATCCCCCAACCAGAGCAGGCAATCAATCGATTTGATTGGAAAATGATCGATTTCACTGATTTCAATGACAATAAATATATGGGGGTGTGAAACATTTGTTGATCATCATTCAATCTCGGGTAACGTCGAATCTCCTTTTTAGTATCTTCTAAGAGATGCATTTTAATTTTGAGAATGCATCGATTATTGGCCAAGATATGATGCTTTTGTTTTTTTTCCAAAACATGTCAAATTTGTCTCAAAATACCTTGTATTTTTTAAGAACATATCACTACAAATAAGAAATATATTTAATGTTTATTTATATGTTACTATATTCAAATTTAATGGAAATAATATACAAAAATGAAATGTTTGTGAAATGACATATACACGGAAATACGTTTAATATATTTCCATTTTGAAAACATTGAAACATTCATAGAATTTATTGCAAATGTTGTAAGCATTTCTTGCTTCCATACAATTTTATTTAACCAGAAATACCCTATGGACAGCGTATCAGCTATATACAGCCACACTGATAAATTTAATTGTTTGATAATTGTTAATGGTGGAAATTGGATAGAATTTGATTATTTAAGGGGGCAGCTTAACAAGAACTTGTTTACATTGAACTTGAAGACGACCATGTTGAAGTCAACTGGGAAGCAGGCTAGTGAAATAGAGTTCCACAGGGGCAGTTTTAGAAAAGAAGCTTTATTCATAGAATGTGTTTAGATTTAGGCAAAAACAGAGAGTTGGGGAAATTGTTTGTAGTGGTTGTAGCTATACGAGTGTTTTTTTATGGAAGTTTGGCAGGGGAGATCATAGATTGAAGCTCAGACGAGCACTTACCATGTAAAAACAATAAAGTAGAGACAGGTTTGCAACATTTCTCCTGTGGAAAAGAGGTTGCAAGGAGGAGAAAATGGGATCACTTACTAGGTTCTGAAACCGATTTTGAACTCTGTCAAGGCAGGATAGAGTATCCGAGCATCTCTTTTCCAGATTTGGCAGCAGTACTCTATTTTAAGACGTATCTGTCGCCTCTTTACGTCTTACTGGTCATTTGCCTTGTTTGGTGATAATAACAAGAAAAAAGAAACTGCATGACAAAAGCTTTGGAGGACTGACTGAAATATAATAATAATAATAATAATAATAATAATAATAATAATAATAATAATAATAATAATAATAATATACATAACAAGAAAAGCAAACAAACAGAACTTGTTGTTATTATGAGCAGCCTTTATGATTATTACTTGACCGTCAACTTCCCTGCAAATTTGAAAAGTTGCCAGATAAATAAATATCAAAAACGCTTCCTCAGCTAAATCAAGCCCCCACCAACATCTAAGCAAGAAACCAGATTGCATGCAACTGTGGATCAATGTGCAAGATAATGGTCCTCCTTCTACTGACATGAGAATCCCCTCTTCTGAAGTCTTCCTTCTTGGCTCAGAAACATCCGAGATTCAGTGGAGGCCACTCAATTTTCTCATAAGAATATAGCAATCAAAATTTGCTATGATCGGATGAGGTTACGTAACTAACCAACCAATCAGTGATTAGTACTGCATCCTTCACGGACATGAACTAACTTCATAACGCCTGAAGTCAAGAAGCAATTTCTTCAGTAATGTGAATCCTGAATCTCCTGATCTCAGAAAGAGACCAACCTACACCTATGGATTAGTGTAACATAATCATGTTAGCATTTGGGCATAGAGTAAGCATGACGTCACGGGCTCAAATACATATAAAGGGATAAATATAGAGAAAAGGGGAAGCAGAACAAGGAGACAAACGAGAGGAGAGGGAGAAGGAAAGTGTAACCGCTGTTAGCAAGTTGGTCAGTGAGGTTCGGCAAAAGCGAAAGTCTGCTCTCTCTCTCCCTACTTCTTAGAAAAGTCGAACTTTGTAAAACTGGTACTCTGTACTGATGGTGAGTATTTACACAAAATGACAAAATAAATATATATTTTTTCTTTTGCGACTGAGTCTAAATATGTGTTGGGTCTTTTAAAGAGGAATAGGCAACTATTACGCTAGGTGGTTAAAGAATGGCCCTCCTCTTATAGCCTCATGAGAACGGGAATGGGGCAATTAAAAATTGCTATAATTAGATCAGGCTACAAAACTGATCCAACCACCGACAAATGTGATGAGGAGGACCATGCAATGCAAGCACTGATTTGTTTGTTCTCTATGTGTAAAATAGAAAGTGTGCGTGTACTGGTGCGACAAGAAAAAGAAAAAAAAGGACAGCACGTGGTTAGGAGAAGAAAAAGTGCAGTTGAAAAAGATGTGCATGTAAAGTCAAAGACGGGAAATGGCTATCTACAGCCGGTATGTAGCGGAGCAGAAAGAAAAACGCCTATCAGGTGGGATGGACATGTGGCCCCGTAGTGGCAGCGAGAGACTCTTTAATCTGGTGTTGAGATAGGGAGAAAGAAAAACGGTAATAAATGACTTGTGTAAAAAGGAAAGAAAAGCCGAGTCGGATTTATTTTTGTTTATTTGTTCCTTTTCGATGGTGCCAGATGGCGTACGGATCCGAGAGAGTTTTAAACTGCAACAAACACGGTTCGAACGTAACAGCCACGTTACAACTGTAAAAAAAAAAGTGGGAACTATCGTAAAACTACATAATTCAAAGACATTCAAAAAAGTAGAACAGCTTTTATATGTGCAAGACAAACTTTGCATTACGAAATATATCTATGACGGATAAAAAGGAAGCTTTGCGAACAGGATAACCTTTAATAAAACGCATTTGGATATCTTGTATTAAATGAAAGCGAAAGAATGATGAATGCAAAAAATAGTTTTATTTTTCAACTTTGATCAAGAAAAATTTACTGTGGTTAAATTCGGCACACTGCTGCCAAAAATTCGCTACTCCTAAACTCAACGTTCTGCTATTAAAAATTTTCAACTCTGAAACTCTGAAACTCGACACCCTGCTGTCCAAATTTGCTGCTTCCATATCAAATCCAGTCTCTCAAAAATCAAGCTTTTTTTTTTTTAATCTAAAATGGAACATCTCATTTGCATATGTGGTGAAAAGACCGCAATCATATAAAGAGAAAAGGTGGCTATTTTTTAAATTTTCTTCATTCTTTTTGTTTGCACAGGACCCTACGTGCTGCGCAAAACAGGCTTGTACCAATTTTTAAGGCGTTTAATCACAGAAGAGTAACTTATCTTATCCTTGGTAACATTTTAGACCACACTAACTTAGATTTTATCAGCAGTTGAAAAGAAATTTCTAAAATTATTTTTTTTATTTAAAGTCGACAACATAAAATTCTAATTTCAATTTTGATTATTTTTATGCTTAAATTATATTCTTACATTATTATTGGTTCTGTACTTTTGAGATGAAAATTGATAGTTTGCATTATTTGGTTTATTCAAACTACTGTTCTCCTCTTACAATGTTATTCTTTCAATGCTTCAACCGATATAACCTTTGACCTTCTTCAGGCCTATTTTGTCAAAGTCTGGAATCTTTCTGTTGAACACGGGAATTTGTACAGAATTTGAAACGGAATTCTCTATTTAATTCTCGGGAGGTAGAATGCCTTCGCTTCGTCAGCCATGACTAGGTGAAAATCTTAAATAATTTGCAATTGTATTCTTAGTATCGCCTGCACTGAGGACATAATCTTCAACACCCAAAAGAGTGTCACTTTAGAACTGAATTTTACTTAGTACTTTATCCGTTATGCCACGGATCTTTGTTAGAGATTAAATCAATATTAGGAAGACATGACTTAAATAGACATGTGAAAATATATAACATGTTTGTTTTTCTTGACGTCAAATTAATAGATGCTTCTGTTTATTTTTAAGTAAGATCTTTTAACTTTTGTAAAGTAGATTGTTAGTTTTATTTTCTTATGTTTTTCGATAACTTTAGCATATCTGTTTGCACTAAAGGTATGCCTTCTTAATCTCCAAACCGAAGAATTGGCCACACAATATCCCACACGTCTCCCGATGCCTTACATATATACCATCTAGCTTACACTAACGCAATTCAGCTCTACATTATTACACACAACAAAACAACCACAGTCAGCCGTGATCAGAAAAATACTAACCACTAACACAAAAATCACTGTACACGTCATTTAAAAATTTTAGAAACAATAATGCTGGGATTTTTTTTACCAACAATTATGTAACGCTTAATGTATTCTTCTTCATATGTTTCTGTATTTTATTATTTTTATTGCATTTGTATTCATAGCTTTGATTTTGTTTATTATTTTTATTGCATTTGTATTCATAGCTTTGATTTTGTTTATTATTTTTATTGCATTTGTATTCATAGCTTTGATTTTGTTTATTATTTTTATTGCATTTGTATTCATAGCTTTGATTTTGTTTATTATTTTTATTGCATTTGTATTCATAGCTTTGATTTTGTTTATTATTTTTATTGCATTTGTATTCATAGCTTTGATTTTGTTTATTATTTTTATTGCATTTGTATTCATAGCTTTGATTTTGTTTATTATTTTTATTGCATTTGTATTCATAGCTTTGATTTTGTTTATTATTTTTATTGCATTTGTATTCATAGCTTTTATTTTTATTGCATTTGTATTCATAGCTTTGATTTTGTTTATTATTTTTATTGCATTTGTATTCGTAGCTTTGAT
>NC_136491.1:123628002-123635502 GCF_053919585.1 Euprymna scolopes
TGCAGTGATTGCAGGTGACTAAATGACTTACTGACTAGATGGTTTTCTAACGAATGATAAAAAATATTTTTTGTATAGTTTTAAAGATTAAACACTTCAAAGACTATATATATATATATATATATATATATATATATATATATATATATATATATATATATATATATATGCAAGTGCTAAGTCTATTTCTATTTAACAATTTTAGTTAAGGGCTTTTTTTTCCATCCATATATAAATGAATTCTCTTTTATCATTATAAACTTTTTAGAAATCGGATTATGTAGGTGTTTAGTCTGCGATAGGTTAAAATTAATATTTTTTCCTTCCGGGAATCTAAACTGCATTCTTTATTTTTATTTTTGCATTTTTTTATTCAAAGCTTTTTTATCTAGTGTTTCCTTTTCAGATTAAATATGGTTTTAACTCATTTCAAAGTGTTTTCTTTTTACATGTTTTCTTAACTGTTTGCTCATATATATATGTATGTATATATATATATATATATATGTATGTATATATATATATATATATATATATATATATATATATAGTAATGTGATAGATAATTTAAAATTAAAATTAGAATTAAAAATTAAAAATCTGTTTCATAAGAAGGAACAACAACAAATTCAATAATTTGTACGATCGTTTCGGAAACAATGTTTTTATTTTGATAGACATTAAGCCACGGACAATAATTTTGACATATAGTTTTTCTAAACAAAGTCTCCTCATCAGCAAAAGTATTGGGTGGATTTTTTTAATATGTATGTATGTATGTATGTATGTATGTATGTATGAGTGTCTTGTGTGACTCACTTTGTGTACTTAGGAATTTCTGGTCTGATAAGATGCGATGTTTTGGAATAATAATTGTGTCGCATTGCAATTACTTAAAATAAACATTGCCATGAAACAATTGTAAACAACTTTAACAACTGTGTATACTCTTTAAAATCATGTGAAAATGATTGAAAATTTTTCCCAACACGACATTGAGTTTTGAAACGCAATTTCATGATATTATTTAAACAATGACGTTGACTTCCGCAGTAAGCTGTTTGGAAGTAATTTAAAAACGATATCATCTCACTCATTCAAAAACGAGTGCGATCATCTCGGTAGACTTTGCTGACAAACTGAACGCATTTAATCATACTTTGACAAAGTAATCAATTTTTTATGGAAACTCGATGACAATTTTGAGTATCCTCTTCTATTTCCCTGAAATATCGAACAAAGATAATCGGAGATTTACCTCCCACCATCGCACCAGCTGACAAAGAATTCTTCATGCATTATCAGCAAAACTTTACTCACGTATTGCGTTTCAATAACGCAGTTAATGCGGTACTAAGTTGAACGCAACTTGTTTGTGACAAGTTGAGTGCAGAGGGGCCAATAAAAGTTACCGGTGACATATATCAAACCCATTGACTTCCCTTGATCACGCGTACACCCATGCAGCAAGGAGTCACGAGACAGGTCAGTGAGTGTAATTAGAATGCAAGCCGGTTAACGGGGAATACATCCCCACCCACACACCTTAATATAAAAAGGAGGAAGCATGTGCTTAGAGGATTAATCTTCAGTTCGAGTTTAGAATTCAAGTTTTCGATTCCGACAAACATAATCGTCAGATGAAGATTCTCGTGGAGCGACGAGAGGTAGCTATGTATGGAAAATGATGAATCAAGGATAAATTCCCACCTTCCGTCTAAGGATGTTGAAAGTAAGTACGATAACTCTTATCATAGACCCTTTTATGATTACCTCCCTTTTACGTTGTAATCCCATAATCCCTCTTTTTTTTACTCTCCGCTTCCTCTCCCTGTCCCAAATAAAATATACTTCTCATTATACCCGTCACACGCGTGTTCGTGTCCTTCAAATCTTCGTTCCAGTTCCTTTTCTCTTTTCACTGCAACTCGCAACAGGAGAGATGATGGAAGCCGATGGAATAGACTTTTATTTGACGGAGATAAAACCAAATACGAAATTTGGGAGACAAAATTATTTTGCCATTTACGCACGCTCGGCCTAAAAGACGCCATTTTAGGTATACACCATAATAGAGACGGAAGCGACACTGAGAGAAATGAAAATGCTTACGCCAAACTTGTACAGTTTCTGGACGACAAAAGTTTATCCTTAATAATGAGAGAAGCTACAGATAATGAGAGAAAAGCTCTCAAAATATTACACGAACACTACGTAAGCAAAGGAAAACCAGGGGTAATCTCCTTGTACACCCAACTCACGTCTCTCAAAAAGAAAGGAGACGAAAGCGTCACAGGATAAATGATAAGAACTGAGACAATTTTAACAGCTCTGAGAAATGCCGGGCAAACAGTTGACGATGCCCTAATTATCGCCATGATATGAAAAGGACTACCAAATTGTTACAACTCTTTTTCGATTTATGTGACACACAGCAACAAAGAAATAACATTACTGGAATTTAAAACAGAACTCCATGGTTTCGACGAAACATCGAAACATAAAATCCATTCGAACAATGACGAAGTGATGAAATTGACATCGTCTTTTTCAGAGAATACGATGGAGAGCCATCACCACCATGACGAACGTGAAATATCGTGCTTCACATGCGGCGGAAAAAGACATTTATCGAAAGAATGTCCCAACAACAAACACAAACAGCGAAAACAGTGGTGTAGTTACTGTAAAAGGGAGTTCTGCTGTTATAAGCGAAAAGATACAATGAAAAAGGCAACCGATAATGGAGGACTACTACTATACTCGGAACTTAATACCGCATACAAACCTACTAGTCGACGCAGGGGCTACTTCGCACATTATAACAGACGCGAAGAAATTAAAGAATTTCGACCCAACATTCCGTTCTGAGAACCACTACATGGAGTTGGCAGACAGAACTAAAACCAGTGGCTTAGTCTTAAAAAGAGCAGACACTTAAGCCTGCCTTTTAGACACTACTGGAGACTGTAATGTGCATCCAGGAGACAAGCGCCCGCGTGTTTGTGTGTTGTGTGGGTGCGTAAGAGAGATGGACGAAAAGGAAAGACTTACCTCGGGGCTGGCTCGGTGTCGCCGACCAAAAATAGAGAAAGAAAGATCAAGATGGCGGCCACCGTCTTTTGTAAAGGATGATATCTCGCAAAGTCACATGAATTCTCACAATATGCAAATTTAGCCGGCCTGCAACGGCCATAAAGCGGGTGATTGAAAGACATTGGGAGAGCGATGATTGACTTGGTCGGGAATCGTGTTGCTGTTGCTTCTCGTGCCATGTGGGTGTGAGCATATCTTACCGTTGTTGGGACCGTTCTGAGTAACTGATTGTTGGGTCTGTTCTGAGTAACCGTTCGCGTCCGTCTAGGTACCTTGCTAGTTGGATTCCGTGCAGAACCGGTGTTTACTGGTTATTGCATTGCTTTACGTTGCTGCAACATTACACATCTACAGAGGGCGCAGTACTTTTAAAGGATTTTCCTTATACATCTACAGAGGGCGCAGTAATTTTAAAGGACTTTCCTTACACATTTTCTACAAGCTATTTCGGCTATTTGCCCTCTAGGACTATGACTGAGTCGAAATTCGACTTAAAGCTCATACCCGAGTTTGACAGGTCCACGTCCATTGTCGACTGGGTTGAAAGGGTCGAGCTGACGTGCGACCTTTGTGAGGTAAAAAGGGTACACACTGTGATTCCCCTGAGATTGGCTGGGGATGCCTTGAGTGTGTATCAGCAACTCAGTGCTGCCGAAAAGGGAGATGTCACCGCAGTTAAAGCTGTGCTGTACAAGGCATTCGCTATGGATCCTTGTACGGCCTATGAAAAATTTGCTTCCCGAAAACTTCTACCAGAGGAAAGCGTGGACGTTTTCTTCGCGGAGTTAAAGAAACTCACAGTCCTATTTGGTGGAGGGGTGTCAGAGCGGACGCTCGCGTACGCGTTTGTGGTGGGCCTTTCCACTCGGGTGAAGCAGCTATTGAGAGCCTCAACCAGCGTTTCAACAACGCCCATGGAACACTTGATGGAACGTGCTCAAGCCATCATCAAAGATGAGGAGGACGTGGGGGAACCAGTTGTGATGGCGACACAGACAGGTCAGATTGGTGCTCCGGAGATTCCGAATCAGAACCTTGCAAGCAATGGGAAATGTTTTCGCTGCGGCCGACGTGGACATTTTGCAAGGAATTGCACCAACAGGGGGTGTGTGCACTGTTTTAATTGTGGCAGTTTGGGGCATCTAGCCCAAAACTGTGCGGGAAACGTATCAGGGGAGAGGACGTCAGCGCTGCCCTGCTCCCCGAGCAAAATTTGAACAAGGCGCAACCAGTGATGACCGTCTCCATAAACAGGATACCCTGCTCAGCACTTCTCGACTCAGGCTGTTCGCATACTATAGTGAGCGCCAGGCTTTGTCCAAGTTTGACTAAGAGAAAGATCACAGTCACCATGATAGGAGGCGAGACCCAGACATGCTGTGGAGCTGGAACTGTCGAGGTCTACACGGACACCGGTGCAGCCACTAAGATCAATGTGCTCGTGACCCAAGGAAATCTCCTGGGGTTTGACCTGTTGCTCAGATACGAAGCCATCAAGGCGCTGGGGGGAGTCGCAATTCATCTGGATGGAAAAGTGCGATTCTTGGAGGCCCCAGTGTGTGCAGCGCTCCACATCGATCGGCCGGATTTTACAGTGGACTATGACTCTCGCAAGAGGGCCTGGATTTCATCTTGGAAGTGGACCGAGGGAAGAGCACCGACTAAACTCAAGAATGGGGTTGCAGAGTACCCTATACCCAGTGAGGCCCGAGCAGAATACGAAAGAGGACTAAAGGCGTGGATCCAAGATGGCTGGTTAATCCCCTACCCTGAGGACAAGCTTGGGCCTCCCAAGGGTCTAATACCCTTGATGGCAGTAGTCCAGCATAACAAGTCGAAAGTATGGCTGGTGCTGGACTATAGGGAGCTTAACAAGCATATTGAAGCTTACACTGCCGATGCTGACGTATGCGCCAGCAAGTTGAGGGAATGGCTTCAGAAAGGCACTAATGTCTCGATATTGGATTTGCGAAAAGCCTATTTACAGGTGCAAGTTGATGAGACGTTGTGGCCGTGCCAGACAGTTTGGTTCCAGGGGCAGAGGTACTGCCTTACACGCCTCGGCTTTGGCCTAAATGTAGCACCACAGATTATGAAGACTATTGTCAACACAGTATTGTCCCAAGAAAAGCCATGAGGGACTCAACATCAGCTTACATTGATTACGTATACATCAATGAAGATGTACAGTCTGCGTCTTGTGTCAAAGAAAAGTTGGCTCAGTTTGGTCTGGAATGCAAGAATCCCGCACATTTGAGGGAAGGAGCACATGTATTGGGATTGGATGTTTATGAGGAAGATGGCACCCTACAATGGAGGCGTGGCAGCAAAATTCCAAGCATCCCCAACATCGTTACAAGGCGGACCGTTTTTTCTTGGTGTGGAAAACTTGCTGGTCACCTACCGGCCTGTGGCTGGCTCTGCGCAGCTGTTGGTGTTATTAAACGCAGAGCAAATTTAACAACCACGGGTTGGGATGACATATCCGATGATGTCCTACTAACTCTGATGATTAAAGAGACACTGGAGAGAGTGAACAAGAAGGACCCTGCCTGTGGGTGGTGGTGTGTTAACGGTGACAACGAAGGTGTGTGGGTTGATGCCAGTTCTTTGGCATTGGGAGTATCGTTGGAGCAAGGAGGAAACGTGTTCAAAGATGCATGTTGGTTGCGGCCCATAACAGATTCTCAGCATATCAACCTGGCAGAGTTGGACGCTGTTGTAAAGGGGATAAATCTGGCCCTGCAGTGGCAGTCTAAGAAGTTGACCTTGTACACAGATTCTCTCTGTGTCTACCACTGGGTGTCTGACACACTTTCAGGACGGACACGAATCCGTACCAAGGCAGCAAGCAAAATGTTAATACGGAGAAGGCTAGACACACTAAAAAAACCTGGTATCTGAGTATGGGCTATCACTGAGCGTCACTCTGGTGCCATCACATTGTAATCGTGCTGACCAACTGACCAGAGTACCTCACAAATGGTATGAAGCTGCGAAGATGGGAATGGAGATTACTGCTCGATCTTGTGCAGTTGCAATCGACCCATGTCAAATACAAAAAATTCATGCACAGAGCGGACATCCGGGTATCAAGAGGACCCTTTATTTTGTGAGGCGCATATACCCAGCAGTGACCAAAATGGATGTCAGACAGATCATCAGAAATTGTGAGGCTTGCCAGTCTATTGATCTGGCACCAGAGCGATGGCAGAAGGGTCGATTGGAAGTTGAGGGTGTGTGGCAGCTGCTGGCCATGGATATCACCCATTACAGTGGCAAGCCCTTTCTAACTCTCATTGATTGTGGGCCTACGAGATTTGCAGTGTGGCGGCAGATGACCAGACAGGATTCGGTAAATGTTGTTCGCCATCTATCATCCATTTTTTCTGAGCGAGGTGCGCCGGAAGAGCTCCTGACTGACAATGATGCAGCGTTTTGTAACCAGCAAGTCCGGCAGTTGTTAGATGAATGAGGCGTCCGACTACGGTTGCGATGTGCGCATGTGCCGTCAGGAAATGGCATTGCTGAAAGAAGCCATCGCAGCATCAAGAGAATTGCTGCCAGGAAGCGATGTACTATTACGGAAGCCACATATTGGTATAACATTACGCCAAAGGATGGGATGTCTCCTTCAACCGCACATGCGAATGCTATTTACACATACCGAGTTGGAGTGAAGGGAATCAACACTACGCAGCCAGCCGACAAGGGAACATGTAGCAGATATGAAGTGGGAGATCCAGTGTGGGTGTGGCCCCCAGGAAATCGGTGCACCGACAAGTTTAAGCGAGGACAAATATCCGGAGTGATTAGCCAGCAGTCTGTGTTGGTCGATGGAACCCCACGACATGTGCGAGATCTTCACCCAGCTACCAAGGCGCGTCACACAACTGCAGAAGAAAGCAGTGAAGCGTCCAGTGATGAGCTGCCGATACACGGATTCAGTGAGCCCCCTCCAGAGACTGATAGTGATACGTTGTCTGATGAGGCAGAACCAGATCCAGAGCTCGAATCTGAACCAGTGAATGTACCTCTTCGCAGAAGCACACGCATTAAAAGGCCCCCCCCCCCAATGCTCCCTATGTGATCATCAAATCAGGGGGGAGTGTAATTTGCATTCAAGAGACAAGCGCCCGCGTATTTGTGTGTTGTGTGGGTACGTAAGAGAGACGAACGAAAAGGAAAGACTTACCTCGGGGCCGGCTCGGAGTCACCGACCAAAAATAGAGAAAGAAAAATCAATATGCAAATTTAGCCGGCCTGCAACGGCCATAAAAGTGGGTGATTGAAAGACGTTGGGAGAGCGATGATTGACTTGGTCGGGAATCGTGTTGCTGTTGCTTCTCGTGCCGTGTGGGTGTGAGCATATCTTACCGTTGTTGGGACCGTTCTGAGTAACCG
>NC_136491.1:123640502-123803002 GCF_053919585.1 Euprymna scolopes
CCTATCGCCCGGCTTCCATACTCCTTCTTTGCCTATTAGTCAGGCACAGAGATACTATCACAGTGATTCGACAGAAACACCCATTGGTAGATCTTTTTTCTTGTCTAGGGCAATGAACGCCGTTTCTCCCACTCCCGACACACCCCACCCTTAAAGCTGGGCACTTGAGAATGCTTGAGTACCATATATGCCTGAGCAATTAGATTGGGTTGACCTTCCTCTGATGGGTTGAGGGTACCGGATTGACAGTTACTGGCTGCTGTTTCCGACTGGTAGTACAGGAGCCCTAACTCTTTGGTAGCGCTTAGAGCGGCTGCTCCATCAACAGTTGTATAATATCGGGATGTTTGCAGTGCCATGGCACGCATGGACAAGGGACCCTGCACTCATCCCCGGTGGGCTTTCCTGAGGCCACAGTCCTAGTTGATGGAGGGTCAGCTGATGGTCTACTTGTGATGCATGTGATATTCTGCATAACCTCCTGCTCGGCTTCCCCTAACCTAACCTAACAGAAACTCGTTAAAAATGATGACAGTACAATCTAAAAATAAGCTTAAACCAGGCTTAGGGTCCAACAAATCCAACTTGCCTCCTCCCTTGAGGCTTGCATTCACAAATATCCGTGGGCTTAGAACTAATTTAGCTGATGTTGAAGCATTTCTCCTAACAAATACCCCGCATATCTTAGCACTAAGTGAAACTAACCTACACTCCTCCATCCCCTCTAACTACTTTAACATGCCTGGATATCTCCCACTCTGCCGTAAGGACTCTGACAGACATATGCACGGGCTTGGAGTTTACATTCGTAACACCCTTCCCTTGACTAGAGAAACAAACCTAGAAACGGATGATCAAGCCTTTATGTGCTTTAGACTAATCATGCAACACAACATTAGCTACTTTTACTTTCTCCACTTTCTGCAACACAACATTAGCTACTTTTACTTTCTCTACCGCTCTCCCTCGACCCAAGACTGCACCATAATAAACAAAGTATCTGACAGCATAGACACAGCACTCTCCTTCGACACTAGCGCTCAAGTACATGTATTTGGTGACTTTAATGTTCATCATAAAAACTGGCTTGGATTCTCTACTTACACAGATGCAGCAGGCAGCGCAACTCATAGCTTCTCTGTATCTCACTCCCTATCGCAAATTGTTACTTTTCCAACCCGCTTCCCTGATCAGGAAGAACAACACGCATCACTATTAGATCTGTTTTTGACCACAGTTCCTGATGACTGTGTAACAAAAGCTGACAGCCCACTTGGGAACGCTGATCATGCGGTGATAATTGTTGAAATCGCCCTAAACTCTAGACCCAAAACTGAAGAGCCAGTGCTCAAAACTACGAGATATTATAAAAAGGCTGACTGGGAAGCAATCAGAGATCTTATCAGAGACGCCCCATGGGGAAATATTTTTTCTCTTCCTGCTGAACAGTGTGCAACCGAGACCACTGAATGGTTCAAAACTGCAATCGAAGCGCATGTTCCCATGCGGAAATTCTATAGCAAGCCCCACTCTCCCCAATGGTTTACTTCGACTTGCGCAACTGCCATTGCTCAAAGGCAGCATGCATTCTGCAGGTTTAACCGACATAAGTCTAGTTCAAACAGACAGAAGTACATAGAAGCTAGAAGTAACGCCAAGAAAGAAATAGCGACAGCTAAGAGGGAATTTACGGAAACCACTAAAAACGCATCGAAGCACAAAAACTAGGAACTCGTGACTTCTGGAAAATCTACAACAGTGTAGTAAATAATGGGCAATCAACAATTCCTCCATTAACCAACAATCACGAGGTTCTTTGCTCAGCAACCGAGAAGGCTAACATGCTTGCCAGTCGGTTTGCCTCAAACTCCACACTGGACCCTCTAAACCACCCCCTACTTCAATTTCCTATGCGGACAGACGCCACGCTTGACGATCTAATAATCACCCCTGCTCAGGTGCAAGCTATCATAAAAAACCTTGACACTTCCAAAGCATGTGAACCCGACCTCATCCCAGCTGTGCTATTAAAAAAGTGCTCAGCCGAAGTAGCTCCAGTTCTCTCCAAACTCTACAACAAATGCCTTAATGAATCTTGCTTTCCGGGCTGCTGGAAAACTGCTTCTGTGGTACCAGTATTCAAGAATTCTGGCGAAAGAACTGACCCATTAACTTATGGCCCTATTAGCCTCCTCCCACTTTTTGCCAAAATATTTGAGACCTTAATTAACCATGCTCTAGTCCAGCACCTTACAGATTCTAAACTTCTGACTGACCAACAATATGGATTTAGACAAGCCCGTTCCACGGCAGACATCCTCACTGTAATCTCTGAACGCATATACCATTCACTGGACAAAGCGAGAGAGGGCAGAGCGGTAGCTCTAGATATATCCAAGGCTTTTGACAGGGTATGGCATGAGGGTCTCCTCAGGAAGATTAGATCATACGGTATCACTGGTAGAATAACATAATTAAATCTTTCTTAGATAAGAGAAAAATCCAGGTTGTCCTCGACGGTCGTACATCGAAACAATATGATATAAATGCGGGAGTGCCCCAGGGATCTATCCTTGGACCTCTGCTGTTCCTGATATTCATAAATGACCTCCCCGAAAAAATTGACTCTGAGATGGGTATATATGCTGATGACACCACACTCTATAGCAGGCACGACAGAAAAACAAATGAACATATATCTAAAGTAATGGCAGAAACACTAGAGGATGACCTCCAATCAGTAGTGGAATGGGGACAAAAATGGATGGTCACGTTCAATGCCGCCAAGACAAAACTGGTTTCCTTCAATAATTACAAGAAACCTTCCCTACCACCTATAGCAATGGCCAACGACTCTTTATCTGAGAGTACGTCTCTCAAGCTCCTTGGCCTAACGTTCACAGGAAACATGAGCTGGAACAGTTACATCGAGAGCATTGCCAGGGCCGCTATGAGGAAGGTGGGCTCTCTCTACCATGCTAGAAAACTTCTAACACCCGAAAGTATCCTGTACCTCTACAAGGCCACTATTCGCCCATGTATGGAATATTGCTGTCATATTTGGGCTGGTGCATCGGCTACTAGTCTCTCGCTCCTTGACAGGGTTCAAAAGAGAGTCGCAAATCTGATAGGCCCTGAACTGGCATCTAAGCTTCAGCCTCTGTCCCATCGTCGAAACGTTGCATCCCTCTGCCTGTTCTACAAGTATTATAATGGTGAATGCTCTGATGAACTGCAATCACTTGTGCTCCCACGACGTAAACACCCTCGAGAGACCCGACAAGCTGCAAAATCCCACCCCCACACTGTAGAGATCCCTAGATGTAAAAGATCTTTCTACTTCAGTAGTTTCTTCCCCAGAATTGCTAGACTTTGGAATTCCATTCCAGGTCACTGCTTCCCCAACTGTACTGACTTGCATAAGTTCAAGTGCAACGTGAACCAACATCTCGCTGCCCAAATCCCTACATAGTACCCCAGTAGATGTTTCCCCTGATAGTAGCCCCCTACACCAAAGTGGCAATGTGCCTTGTTTGGGGTGAAAATGTAATTAAAAAAAAAAAAAAAAAAATTTAGCACGTGCGCACCTGTTTCTTTGTTGTTTTAGCAAGGATTTTTTCATTTTTTTTTGTGATCGGAGCTGACCCAGTTTTAATTTGGATGTTCCTATTTACTTGCCTCCCCACGAGGGAAGAGTTAGACACACATTCGGTTTTTAATGTGGGGAAAATTTAGCTCTCCAAAAAGGGTCACTCTGGATGTGAACAAAAATAAAAATTGTCTCAGTCATGAATGATTTCTCCCCTCTGACCAAATACAGAAAAGGTTAGTGTAGCATCACAACAGATACTACACTGTGATCTTATACTAATGTATTTGTCTATGTATTTGTTTATTAATTATTATTATAGTTATGGTTATCATTTTTTTATTGTTGTTATATATATACTATTATATAAAAAAAAACTTTGTTCCTGAGAATGTGTATGTGTGTGAGTTCGTCCCTATGAACTCAGAAACGGTTGGGCCGATTTTTTTTTTATTCCACACGAAGGTACGTCATGTATCTGGAATTGTTCTTAAATATGTTTTGTATCAGAATGAGTCTGTTAAGTATCGATAATCGATAATCGAAAAAACCCGATTTAAAAAAGGAGTCTAATTTTGAATAAAGTTAACACTTTTATAAAATCTAATATCACAAGTGCATTTGAGAAGTTTTATTATAAGCAGAAAGGCCTATAAAATCAACCATAGATTCTTTTTATAAAACGAGAACGCGTTCAAAATGAATGTTTCTCTTTAAAAAAAAAAATTGAACCATGATACTTGACTTTTTTACGTTTAACTCTAATTCAAATTAGTATGTAAAAATAAGTTAATAAAATCAATACTTGGTTCTTTTATATGACAGAAGCATGTTCGAAATGAATGTTTCTGTTTAGAAAACAACTGAACCATGATACTTGACTTTTACATTTTTAGGCATGTAAAGCTTCCTCCGCGTACACTGTGGAGGAAGGGTCCCTAATTAAAGTATGCAACCAATCGATTTGATAAAAAATGGGCGATTTGCCCGATTTTGATGACAATAAAATATAGGAGGGTGGAACATTTGTTGATATTTTTTTTATCCCGGACAATGTCGGATTTCCCTATATATATATATATATATATATATATATATATATATATATATATATATATATATATATGTATATATATATATATATATATATATATATATATATATATATATATATATATATATATATATATATATATATATATAGTTTTAAAGGTTAAGAAAACTTCCTAGAATATATATATATATATATATATATATATATATATATATATATATATATATATATATATATATATATAGTGGATAATTATATTTTAAAAATAATATATATATATATATATATATATATATATATATATATATATATATATATATATATATATATATATATATATATACAGTGGATAATTATATTTTAAAAATAATATATATATATATATATATATACAGTGGATAATTATATTTTAAAAATAATATATATATATATATATATATATAAAATATAAAAGTTAAAAGCCGTTTATTTAGAATAAGTACTTTATGTCAACTTGATAGTTTAATAATAATTCCTTTTCATATTGAGCCTGTATTGTCTGGTAGGTTGAGTTAGTGTTTAAGTAATTGCTTCTTTATATGTACTTTCACAGAAGAATTTGTTGTAGTATAGGGTGGCTTGTTGGAAAATATCGTCATTTGTAGAATAAAGTTTTTTCAACCGTAATTTATTCTTTAGAATTGACTCTACTAAGAACCACACAGAAAATGGGTCTTTACGAGAACAATGTCCGACTAAAAAGAAAAATTAAAGGGGAAGTAATTCACTTCAAGGGAGCATAAAAGAAGATTGGAGAATTATATTTTGATTGCATTCTCTGCCATCCAGCGAAGTTAAAGGCCGTATGTTTGTTTTGGGAGAGAAAGTTACGTGGACGCTCAAGGCTGGGTCCCTAATTAATTTAAAAAAGAAAAAAGCAACTTTGAGTCTTCATATTATTTAGAATCTTCGAACTACTATTCTCATCTTGCGTGTAATTTTCACAACATCTCGACATCGGCATGATGTACTTTTATTTCTAGATATAAAAATGCTGAATCTTAAATCAGGGTTCAATTCTCGGACTGTTATACCTAAAGTTTTGGTTACAGCAAGATGGAGAAAGCATTCACACCTCAAACCTGTTTCAAGATTGAAAGAGAATTTTGGAGCTAGTAATCAGTTCCAAGACTGATTTTAAGTAAGCACCAAGACCTTACCTCCAAGATTTCTTTCCATGGGATTATATTAAAGACAGAGTTATTTATGGAGACTGAAAAATTCAAAAACGTAACTAAGTTATTAATTACACATTTAATTTTCGGCATGTTGGTACTGTCAAGGACACAAGGAACAAGAAGAGAATTCCAAAGTACAGTGCTGGTAAAAAGAATGTCCGCACTTGTAATTTTTTCAAAAACTTCAAATTTAAGCTAAATTTAATGTAACTGTTTAAACAGCCTATACCTCATTTGATTCGACTTTTATTCCTCTATAATATAATATGTTTGACTTTTAATTGAAATATTTTAGTGTTCATGTCAATTTAAAAAAATAACTTCAAATTGAGGAGAGAAAAAGAAAGTCCGCAGCAACAAATTCACTTAAAACCAGCTTAAATTATCGCCCTTAAATCAGTTTAAAATACCCACCAACAGGCAACAAAGCATCTCTAATCGTAATTTTTGTTGTTCCAGGTTATACAACGTAACATTTAGTCCATATGTCACGACTTTCTCTTAGTGATCGTCAGAAGCTCATTAATCTCCACCTTTCTGGCCTAATCAATCGAGAAATCGGCAGCAAATGTAAATCTGATGAGTAAGTGGTACGAAAGACCGTGCAAAAGCACCAAAACACTGGCAGTGTTCGTGATGCCCTTAAATCTGGTCGTACTAGAGTTACTTCTTCAGGAAAGGCAATGCTATCAAGATCAACAGCCTATGAAACAGATTTGAAATGGCTCCCTAAATCGAACAACAGTGCAATCTTGTTAAAAAGTGCTCTCTTACTACTGTCAAGAACAGATTAAAGGAATTTAATTTATGAGGATATGTTGCAAGACGAAAGCCAATGATTACTGTAAAGAACAGAAAGCGCTGTCTGAATCTCGTCAGATACAATGAAGATCATGACTCTTCATATTGGTCAAAAGTGCTTTTTAGCGACGAAAGCAAGTTAGGCAGTGATGGCAGGCAGTACGTCTGTCAGAGGAAAAACAAAGAATTTAATCCTAGGTGCTCAGTTTCAACACTGCAAGGTGGTAGAGGTTCAGTTTTGGTGTGGGGCATTATTTGTACCAATGGTCCAGGGCCTATAGTTCGCTTGTAAGGTCAAATTAATTCGACCAAGTACATTAGTATGTTGACTGAGCATTTTCTACCCTACTTTGGTCGAAATTAGGATGATAATCCCATCTTCATGCAGAATAATGCTTCCATTCACACAGCTAGCAATGTTAAGATGTTCCTGGAAGAGCATGGTATTCCATGTTTGGATTAGCTTACACAATCTCCAGACCTCAATCCTATCGAAAACGTATGGCATTACATCAAGAAACAGCTACACAATGATAACATTTCAAATTTGGAAAAAACTTTGGACAAAAATTAAAGAAAGGTGAGATGCCCTTTCCCCGGAGTATTGCTGCAGTTTAATTCCCAAAAGATTGCAGGCTGTCAACTTTCAGAACTGCTATGCTACTAAATATTAACCAGTTCATTGTGTTCCAGTTGTATTTGTGTTGCATTAATGTCCTAAAGTTACATTTAAATTACATTTTTTCATTATGCAGACATTCTTTTTGCCTCCTCAATGTGAAGCTATTTTTTTTTAATTGACGTGAACACTAGAATATTTCAATTAAAAGTCAAATATGAACAGGTAAAATTATAGAATAATAAAAGGCCAATCAAATGAGGTATAGATTGTTTAAACAGTTACATTAAATTTAACTTAAATTTGCGATTTTTGAAAAAATAACGAGTGCGGACTATCTTTTTGCTGCCTTTGTACAAAACACATGAACTGCAATAAGAATGGTATCTAATTGGACCAGTTTGCTCTTGAGGCTGGATCTGATTATGTTTGTAACCAATTTTTATTTGATATGGTATTTTTAGCACTTGTAATGTTCATCAGCGATAACAAAATTACAAATGAAGAAACATCAATCACATTTAGATTTTCTTATTAAGTCTAAGTGTAAAAGTGTCGCGCATTATCGATTGGCATCAAATCAGTTATAAAAATGAATATTCCTCCCAAAAACATATGCAAGCAGAGAGACGCAATCAAGTAAATGTAAAGTGTATATATAACAATAATTTAATTTCACAAGCAACCTTTATATTACTCTTTGGGAAAAAACGAAGAAAATGCAAACAGGCAAACAAATATGTAGAAATCAAATTAAACAAAAATTAAAAAATAAAAATTATACTTGAAACAGAAAAAAACACAAAAAAGGTACAAAGAAGACTTTATAAAGTGAAATCTTTCATCAAACCAAACTTGAAAATATTCCAAATTGGACAGAATTTTCTATAAAAAAAAAAAATAGAATTTCTTCCAGTCGATTGTCAATTGAAATTCCAAAATGTATAAAACGACACACTAATTGATAAATAAATGCACAATCTCAATCTTGAAGAAAATCTTGCAAATTAAATTTCCAATTCTTATCGATTCTGATTTTCCTATTTTTTTCTATGAAAAATGTGTTAAATTAAACTAAATTATCCAACTTTTCATTTTTTTCAATTCCAATTGAATGAAGTTGAATTCTGTTGCGATTAAATGACAAAACTATTTAGAAAAAAAAAACAAAACAAAAGAAAACATGAAGTGTGTTAAGGGAAGAACTAAGGCACAAAAACTTCTAACAATTTAAAGAGTTATTAATGTGATGTTAAATGGGCTGGTAAACAATAAAACAAAATAAACCAAATACAATAAGCAAAAATCCAGCTAGAATTCGTCACTGACAACTTTCTCTCTCAACTTCCAGCACGTCTCTCTCCACTGCCTCTACCAACAGACATTTTATCAGAAAACTGACCACATTCTATGTGCATAAATGTGCAGCGGAAGATGAGATCTCGTGAGATTCCACAAGACTATATCTTATAAATCCATGGCTGCCATCTTTAATTTCTCTTTCTCACAGATCCCATCCAAAGGTAAGTTGTATGACTGCACGACACACACACACACACATGGGGCGCTTTCCTCTTTGATTATTACATTCAAATCTACACTCCCCCTGGTCTCCAGACCACACATTTGGCATGGTCGACGCGGTCGGTTGTTGCAGACACTCCTACGAAGGGGGATTGGCTGGACTACTTCATCTTGATTGGAGCTCTCAAAAGATGTGTCGGAACCATTAGCATCAGCGTTAGGGCATACGGTCATACCATCAGGCTGTACTACTTCATCTTCGTTGGAGCTCTCAGAAGGGATGCTGGAACTATCGTCATCAGTGTTGCCGTTCACAGTTGTACCATCGCGGGGAATAGGACGGATCCATAGGTCATCGTTGGATGATTCACCATCACTGCTACTCGCCAACTTGTTCGTATTCAGGGCAAGCCGGATATCCTTCACATGGCGTGGAGTACCATTGACTAGCACGGCTTGCTCACTGATGATGCCAGTGATTCGCCCTCTTTGAAAGCTGCTGGTGCATCGATTATTGGGAGGCTTCACCCAAACAATGTCCCCTAACTTATACAGCCCTCGGGTTTCCTGCCGATTAGGCAGACGGGCGTCAATGTCCTCGATGCACACTTGATAGCAATGGATCGCATTGGTGGGTGTGCTTACAGCAGTCATGCCATCCTTTGGAGTTGCATTATATCTATAGACCGCCTCTGTGATCGTGCATTGTTTTCTTGCTGCGATTCTCTTCACGCTTTGATGGAACCGCTCTGCTATGCCGTTGCCACTTAGTACATATGCATATCTGTGTCTGAGCTAGATCACCCCCTCATCTACGAAATGTCTGAACTCCTCACTGCAGAAGGACATGTCATGGTCTGTGAGGATCTCCTCAGATGGCCCCCTTTCATAAAATATGGGCTCCAATTCACGGATTACACTGGAGGAATCTTGTCTTATTAACGGGCGCCAGATTTCAAACATTGTCGGTCCACAATCGATCAGGGTGAGGAAGTGCTGGATGCCGTAGTGGGTTATGTCCATATCCAGTCGGCTCCAAGTCGTGCTTACTCTCAGCTAACCTCTCCGCCATCTGGCCGGGGCGGGGTAGATTGACTGGCATGATTGGCATTCCCTGACTACCGCTTTCACTGCACTTTGTATGACTGCATGATACACACACACGGGGGCGCTTTTCTCTTTGATTATTACATTAAACTCTACATAATGGTAATTCCTGAACTTGAAAAACATAACAAAGGACGAAAAAGGTGAAATTGGTGCATTTGTTGACTCAGCATGCTTTGTTGGACTTTTTCCAAGAAGCAAAACAAAACAAAATGACATTCATTCTAAGTATGTTGAACCGCCATCCTCTTAAACCTCTAGCAAGTATTAAATTTACAAGCGGTTCCCTCATCGCATGCATATTCTATATGAGAGGAAGATGAAATTGCTAAGTTTTTTTACAGTTCTTACAGGTAGATACCTATGTCTTCCAATAAAGAGCATTGCATATTCCCAACTTAAATCAATAGTTCCCACCCCAACAAGAGTAATTTTACATTTGTGAAAATATATGTACATAGGTTTTTTAGGTAAATCGAAAATCTATTATTTAAAGAAGACTTGTCTGTGTGTTTGCGTGCGTGTGTATGTTTGTATGTCTACTAAAAACTTTCGTCAGGCACATCCGACTTGGTCGAAACTGGTATCATCTAAAAGAATAATCTCTCGGATGTATAATATGTGAAAATTAGAAAAAAAATATTATTCTGTGGTTGTAAACTGAACCATTTTTTGGAAGGGGATCAGTTTTCACGTTGCGTTTTTCACAAGTCACGCACGCATAATTCAAGAAAACTGTATTTAAAAACCTTATTTTGCAGCGCCATGACGTCATAAGCAGTTGTAGCCTTCTTTCGCTTTTCAGATTCGAACCCAGCTGGTACGGCTAATTTTTTTTTTTCTTTTGGTTGCACGAGCACACCCTGGTATTTTGATTGAAAGAAAAGTTGTTTTGATTCATTTATTTATTGATTTATTTTTAGAGGAAGACTTTTTCCAATGCAGGGGCAAGTGCTCAATATCCGGAGAATAGCTTCTCCTCTTCGTATCCCTTCTGCCGAAATATTTGGTGAGGAGGTTGAGACATACGTCTTTCTTTGGGCGATCACATTTTCGTGTTTTTATCCGTTATTTTATTTTTTTAAATTGTTGTGATTTTACCATTACATTAACATATAATAATGAAAAATTGCTGAATATCATTAGTATAGCAGATGTGTCCGAATGAAGCTTCACGTCGACCCGGGCAACGCCGGATATCCATGCTAGTTAAATATAAAACAAAAAAAAAAAATAAACAAAGACAAACTCTATAGTTATATGTATTTAGAATTTTTTTTAAAAATCAGAATCGGCAATTATAACAGAATCAAGAATTTAGGATGGAATCGGTAATTGTAACAGAATTAGAGATCGTCCCATCACTACTATGTACCAATATAACTTGCTGCAGGATTTTTATTAATGGTATTTGATGTCATCAAAGACAATCAACAATATGACCAAAAATGGAATCATTCATATGGACCCGTTTGGTGATTTCATGTAACTCATGCAAACAAGTGTGTCGATGTTGTACTTTTGCGAGGGATATATGTGTGCCACTTTCACTCGTGTAGGGGTGGATTATCTTCACATGATTCCTTCTATGAGTACAACATCCTAAAACATATTCAAGGAACTCTTTGCTTGTTCGTTCGTTTGAACTGTATTTTATGAGACAGGACATGATGTACTTTTATTTCTAAAAATAAAAATGCTGAATCTTAAATCAGGGTTCAATTCTCCGGCATTATGCTTTTATACCTGAAGTTTTGATTACAGCAAGGTGGAGAGAAAGCTTTCGCACCTCAACCCTGTTTCAAGATTTTTTTTTTATTTTTTTATTTTTTTTTTATTGCATTTTCACCCCAAACAAGGCACATTGCCGCTTTGTTGTAGGGGGCTACTATCAGGGACATAAGCATCAGGGGTACTGTGTAGGAAGTTAGGCAGCAAGATGTCGGTTCACGTTACACTTGAACTTCTGCATGTCAGTACAGTCGGGGAAGCAGGGATCCGGAAGAGAATTCCAAAGTCTAGCTGTTCTGGGGAAGATTGTTTGAAAGAGAATTTTGGTGCTAGCGTAATTAGCTCCAAGACTGATTTTAAGTAAGCACTTCACAGCCAAGAACTTTTTTTTTTTTTTTTTTTTTACATAGGCATCACCACATTATCAAGGCCAAGAGGCCACTCAAGGATAAAGGGTTAAAGAGTGTACAGTAGAAATTGGACAATATAGTAATCATTAGTAATGAAAATTTGGTAAATTTGATAACGTATATGGAACGGCTCATCAAGAACTTATTTACTTTAGACTTGAACACAACCATATTGTAGTCAGCCAGAAAGCAGGAAAACGGAAGACAATTCCACAGGCGTGCAGTTCTAAGAAAGAAGCTTTGTTCATGGAATCTACGTTTAGGTTTGGGCACAGATAAAGAGTGGGGGGAATTATTGATAGTGTTTACAGCTAGACGAGTGTTTCTTGTGAAAGTTTGGCGAGGGGGGACCATAGATTGAAGCTCAGTCGAACACTTTCCATGAAAATAACGATACAGCAGAGACAAACTCGCAACATCTCTTCTGTGAGATAGAGGTTGCAAGGAGGAGAAAAGGACATCTCCTACGAGGTTACGAAGTCTATTTTGAACTCTATCAAGGCAGGACTTACAGTCAAGATTTGTTTTCCTGGGATTATATTAAAGACAGAGTTATTTATGGAGACTGAAAAAAAAGTATGGGAATGAAGGAAGTCATCAGGAAAGAGAACATATCTCAGTTGGTTTATAAAGAGAATGTAGACAGATTCGTGTTGCAGCTTACGAAATGCATAGATCTAAGGGAACGTTTTAGCTTCAACACATGCTTGCAAATAAAGAAAGAGTTGAAAAACTCATGTTTTGATTTGACGTTTTAAACTCACAACCAGCACCAACAGTTTACATCCATGTTAGATACTGGCATTAAGAAATTTCCGTCCAAATTATTCTATCTCTGCCCAGGTCTTTATTTACCCCGCTTTATCTTCAGTTAATTTTCATCACTTCCTCCCAATTTATGCATTAAATTAAGTTTTACTTTCGATTTAATATGATTTGATGCGAGAAAAATATGCAAATATTATAAACTATACATATGTAAAGACCAATAAATATGCAAATAAATAAATAGCATACTATTTATGTCTTCTGCTAAAATTATCGAGTAAAATAATTAAAAAGGCATCAATAGCAACAACATAATGAAATATATACACATATCGTAGTTTATATATAGAGAGATATATAAAGAACAGTTTGTCATTCGTTTCAAGACGCCATTATATGCAAGCTTGTTTTTCAATAACAATGATATAGAGCGGTCTATACTCAATGGTATGTAGCCAGAATATACAGTGTCCGCCAAAAAAGAAAGTCCGCACTTTTCATTTTTTCAAAAACCGCAAATTTAAGCTAAATTGATTGGATCTGTTTAAATAACTTATACTTCATTTGATTCTCCTTTTATTCTTCTATAATTTTACCTGTTCATATTTAATTTTTAATTGAAGTATCCTAGTGTTCACGTCAAATTAAAAAATTAACTTCAAATCAAGAAAGTAAAATGAAACTCCGCAGCAACAAATGAGCTTAAAACCAGCTTAAAATATTCACCTTTTAGCATCTCTAATCGTAAACTATCCACATTTTAGCGTCTTTAATCGTAATTGTTGTTGTTCTTAGGTTATACAATGTACCATTTAGTCCATATACTTCAAGTCTCTTTTAGTGATCATCAGGAGCTCATTAATCTCCACCTTTCTGGTTTATCTAATCGAGAAATTGGCCGCAGATTAAAATGAGATGAGAAAACGGTACGAATGACTGTGCCAAACAATCAAAACACCAAAACACTGGCAGTGTTCGTGGTGCCCTTAAATCTGGTCGTCCTAGAGTTACTTCTTACAGGGAAGACAATGCTATCAAGATCCACAGCTTCAGAAACAAATTTGAAATGGCTCCCCAAATCTAACAACAGTGCAATCTTGTTAAAAAGTGCTCTATTTCTATAGTCAAGAACAGATTAAAGGAATTTAATTTGTGAGGCTGTGTTGCAAGACGCAAGCCAATGATTTCTATAAAGAACAGAAAGCGCCATCTGGACTTCGTCAGATGCAATGAAAATCATTACTCTTCAGATTAATGAAAAGTGCTTTTTAGCAATGAAAGCAAGTTCAATAGGCTAGGCAGTGATTGTAGGCAGTGCATGAATGTGGATGAAGAATTTAATCCTAGGTGCGCAGTTTCAACGCTGCAAAGTGGTAGAGGTTCAGTTTTGGTGTGGGGCGTTATTACTGCTGATGGTCCAGGGCCTGTAAGTCGCTTGCAAGGTCGAATTAATTCGACCAAGTACATTAATATATTGGCTGAGTATTTTCTATTCTACTTTGGCTAAAATATGGACGATAATCCCATCTTCATGCAGGATAATGCTTCCATTCTCATAGTTGGCAATATCAAGAGATTCCTTGAAGAGCATGATATTCTGTGTTTGGATTTGTTTGCACAATCCCCAGACGTCAATCCTGTCGAAAACGTATGGCATTACATCATCAACAGCTACGAAACGATACAATTTGAAATCTATAACAACTTTGGACAAAAATTAAAGAGAAGTGAGATGCCCTTTCACTGGAGTATTGCCGTATACTAATTAAAAAGAAGGTTCCAAAATTGGTAGGGTGTCAAATTACAGAAGAGCTATGCTACTAAATATTAACTAGTTCATTGTGTTTCTGTTGTATTTGTGTTGCATTAATGTTCTAAAGTTACATTTAAATAACAATTTTCCATTGTGCGAAGTTTCTTTTTGCCTCCTCAATTTGAAGTTAATTTTTTTCATCGACGTGAATACTAAGATACTTCAACTAAAAGTCAAATATGAGCAGATAAAATTATAGAGGAATAAAAGGCGAATCAAATGAGGTATAGATTGTTTAAACAGTTATAATTAAGTTAACTTAAATTTGCGATTTTTTAAAAAATGACAAGTACAGACTTTCTCTTTGGTGGCAATATGTGTCAATATATCATATATATCATTTATACCAGTTATCAGCGAAGTTTCATTTAATTCTTGCAGAAAATTTTTAAAAAATGCGGCTTATTAAAAGTTTGGACCTGTTTTGTTTTTTAGTTTGCGGCTAGGATGCGATTCACCCTATATAATGCCTCTTTGTTTTTATGCAGAAGAGAGATCTAATTAAGACAACACCTGCAAACAAATCTGTCACGGGTAATGCCAAGATCAGTCACTTCTTGTTTTTATGTTGTTTGTAAATAGAATAAAGAATTCTTCACTGATTCTTTGATGTTGCAAACACGTTAGCATTAACCGGAAGTGAAGAGTGCAAAAGACTTTTCCGTTTATTTTAGTCGTGTTTTTCTTACAGAGACGAAATGATTTACTTATCGAAAAAAAAACAAAAAATGGTATACAGATGATAGCGACTAAGTATATAGATCAACCAAAAAAGTTATGCATCTCAGAGGGATTCTCAATAATTGCGCAAAAGAAAAAGTTTTCACAAAGCCAATGATGTCCGATGTTTTTATTTGCTGAATAGATAAGACCATTTACACATGTATACATTTTATTTATATATGGTGTCCAAAAAATTACTGAAGGGTTTACTTTAAAATTGTCTTTTTATTTTTGAGTGACTTTTTGTATTAACAAAAAACAAAATAATACGATCAAAAACAAAATGGCGCTTATTTGGCCAAGTTTTTGTTTTTCTTTATTACTTTAAATTTATGTTTTTATAGAAAAACAAAGATGAACCGATTTTTTTGTTCAAATATTTTCCGGCAACTTGTGTGCATTTTGTACATTACAGGAAGATGACATGTCATTCATAAAAATGCTACTGGTAGTACGTAAACCAGTAATGCCTGTCCGATGGGCGGGCTGTCAGCGACTAAACTGGCACTCACATCAAGCTTGTTTGAACAAGAACATTGCAGGAAACATCACAAACCTCAATGGTGTTTCAGACAGAGTAGCACAGATCATCATCAGGATCATTAACGTCATTTAGGTTTACCTTCCAGCAATAGGCCATACTGATGAAGAGGCGGAGATGGTCTATGAAGATGTTGATAAACTTCGTTTTACCAGCAAAGCCAGTCACACCATCATTATAGGGGATTTCAATGCGAAATTTTGAACAGGAAATACAATTGAGTCAAGTACTGGTCCATACGGTTATGGAACAGCAGAACACCACCAGCTAAAGATCATAAACATGTTCTTCAAGAAAAAACAAACAGACGCTTAACTTGGATATCCCCTAATGGCACCACAAAAAATGAAATTGACTTCTTTCTTACCAACAGGTCACACATTGTGACCGATGTTTTGGCTATCAACAGGTTAAACACAGGGAGTGACCACCGAATAATCAGAATGTATCCTACCATAGTCACCAAGCTAGAAAGGACAAAGCGTATCAAATGACACAAGAAACCAAACACCCAGGGTCTAGAGGACAAGTCATCACAGTTTTAGCTGCTACTGTCCAACAGATTTGATATGCTAGAAATATTGGAAGATCCAAACACTGACTACAACAGAGTGATATCAGATCAGCCAGGCTGTACAGGAAACAGCTGGATCAATACAAGCTACAAAAACCAGACAAACTGTCTATAAAGCAGTTGAGAGAGAAAACGACAACGGATTAAAAAAGGTGGTACAAATGTACAGTACATCGAGTACATTGAGATACGCAAGACTCCAAGATACAGAATGGCACAAGAAATTCTAAACTTAAATGAACAACAAATACAACAAGACCTTGAAGTAAACAAAAACATTAAGTCCATCAAAAGAAGGCAGCATCTTAGCAGAAACAATATCACCTATCTCAAAGAAGAAGATGAGACTCATCCATGACCTAGACAGAATTGTTTCAAGGTACAAGGAGTTTTATACTAACCTCTATGCCACCACACAACTAGGACACACTTCAGCTCTTCATGCACTGAACACATCTGAGGAACATCTTCCACCCATCCTTCCATCAGAAGTCAGAGCATCTATTAAGCGACTGAAGTCAAACAAGGCTGCAGGGATGTTACTGCAGAAGTACAATAGAGCAGTGATAAACCAATTGTTGAGATGTATACAAGATTGTTTAATAAGTGTCTCTCCAGTGGAAAGATTCAAGATAGATGGAGAAATGCATCAGTGGCCATCATTCATAAGAAAGTGGACACTGCAGATATTAAGAATTATCGACCAATCAGCTTTCTGCCAGTGACATACAAAGTAATCTGTCAGGTCTTGCTAAAATATATACTAGGGACACTAGACAGTCATCAACTACGAGAACAAGCAGGTTTCAGGGAAGGTTACTCCACCATCGACCATATCCAGGCTGTCAGTTAACTGCAAGAGAAAGTCAATGAATACAAGACCCCACTGTGTTTTGCGTTTGTGAATTACAAAAAGGCTTTCGACTTTATAGAATTTGATCCACTGTTCACTGCCCTTGAGAACCAAGGAGTTGACTCTACATACATCACCTGAAAGACCTGTACAGTGGGGCTACCTCTACTCTAAAGCTCCATTGTGACATCAACAAGATCAAGCTGGGGAGCAAAACAAGGTGATAATATCTCGCCAAAACTCTTCACAGCCTGTTTCCAGGGTGCGATAATCAATCGGATTAAGTTAGAGGGTAGAGGAGTCAACATCGATGGTGAACACCTATCACATCTCACCTTTACTGATGATATAGTACTTATGACACACTCTCCTCAGGAACTAAATGACATTCTAAACGACATCCACTCTAAGAGCAAACCGGTTGGCCTCAACATGCATATTTGGAAGGCCAAGGTGATGTAGAACCAGCACGCTGCCAAGTCACCAATAATTGTTGATGAAAAGACCATTGAAAAAGAAGTTGAAGGCTACATCTACTTGAGAAAGAAAATTATGAAAGATGCAGATCTCTCTGAGGCAAAAAAAAGAATAGCATTGGGATGGGCAGCTCTTGGAAAGTGGAAAATATCATGAGAAGTCGAAAAGCAAGTATGGCAATCAAAAGGAAGATCTGAGATGATCTACAGTAGTGGGACATGGGCCCTGATGACTTGCCAAAGTGAAATCTTGGCAGTGGCACAAAGGAAGATGGAGATGATAATATTGGGCATCACTCTATAAAACAGAAAGACAAACATCTGGATCCACCAATAAACAAGTGTTATTGACCAATACTGCCATCAAAATAAATGGGCAGGGCACATAGCTAGACAACATGACAACAGATGGTCCATCAAGACAATGGAATGGAAACCCGTGAACATAAGAGGCCAAAAGGAAGGTCAGGAACGAGGTGGAGGGACGACCTGACACAACATATGGGTCCCACATGGCAGTAGATAGCTCAGGACAGAGTGAATTGTGTTGTGCAAGCTCAATTCCACTATAAACAAAGTCATGCACATTTACCTTTGAGAGTTTCCATTTTTTTCTGTGCATTGTATCCTTGATACAATTAACCACCACATCTATTACTTTGTAAGTCCATTCGCAACAGAAATTTTGGTGACGCATACAGGTTTGATGAAGTGGGAGTATGTACGCAGAACTATTCACAATGGCGACTCTCATCTTATCTTAACATCGCTTTAAATGTCTAAGAAATGTGAAAGATATAATTCAGTGGTGATGAGAGTGTCTAAGTAACCTTTTCAGGGATTAGAAACGGTACATATATATATATATATATATATATATATATATATATATATATATATATTTATATATTTATATATATATATACATACATACACTCATGAGCAAAAAAAAAAAAAAAATGGGCCAAGAGTGAAAGAAGGAAGAAATCGATTTTTCAATATTTTTCTATGAATTTTTTGTTAATTTCAACTAAAAATTTCTATTTTGCAGATCATTATTATATTATCATAAGTGGAAAAATTAATCCTAAAAATGATAAGACCGTATCTTGGCGAGGATATAAAAAAAAAACAGATTGTAGGATTAAGGCAGACCAAAATGAGTTACAAGTAGATTTTTGATATTTTAAGAAAAGAAAATGTGAAAACATCTCTTTCTGCAAAGGTTTGAAGACGAACGCTCGGTAAAAAGGAAATCTGGATCTGGTCACCCTAGTGCATTCACTTTGAAGGACGACGGCTTAGATTAACTGTTTTGAATGATTGAAAGAAAACTTATGTTGACCATAGCAAAGAATTCAAAACGGGGGCTGGAAATTCTCTTTCTAGGTATACAATATCTAGACGAATGAAAGAAATAGGATTTTCTTCTAAAAGGTGTGCAAAGAAACTATTTTTATTTAAAAAGAACATCAATGATAGAAAGAGATTTTTCTTGCGTTATGGCAAGAAAGATACAGACTGGTTCAGGAATGTTTTCTGGCCAGATGAATCAAGATTTTGCAGTGCATTCGAAGAACTGGAGGAAGATTTTTGGCAAGTTGCCTAAAAACGACAGTTAAACACCGGAATTGAGGGATAATGGTATGGGGAACTTTTGCTGGAGCAAGAGTTGGGGAACTTATTAGATGTGAGAAGTCAATCAATGCAAAAGAATACATTCGAATATTAAAAACAGGACGGTTACCAAGTATCCAGAAGCTGAGAATATCCCAGAACATTATTTTTCAACATGATAATGCCCCTGCACCCACTGCTAAAGTCACAAAAAATGGTTTTCTAATAATTCAATTGATATGATGTTTTGGCCAGGTCAAAGCCCCGATTTAAACCCAATCGAGAATATTTGGTTCATAATATCTCGTGCATTGGCAGGAAGAACTTTTTCGGACAATGGCAAACTGTGGGAAGCTGTGCAAAACGAATGGAATAGCATCTCCTCTTCACAGTGTTTCACTTTGGTTGAGAGCATGTCTAAAAGGATTTATCTTTTAAAGAAATCAAAAGGGAATGTTTGTTCTGTGTTATTTGTCTCGTTTAAGTTTCCTTGTTCAATTGTTCTTTGTTTAATACAGTTTTAATGCAATAAAATGTATAAAATTTGTTTGGCCCATTTTTTATGCTCACGAGGGTTTATATCGATGCAGCAAAAAAAGGATATTGAACTTCAAATTTCGATTTGAAGTTCAATATCCTTCTTTTTTTTTTTTTGCTGCATCAATATCCAATTTCCCTTATTCTAAAATGATTTAAAAACTTTAAAAACATTTAATTTAATTTTTTATGTTTATTACTTTAGCAAATTAGGTGCAAACCTTTTATAATATTTGCTAATATTTTTCCTCCGAGGAGATGTATAAACATTGAAAACTCATGGGTTAAGGAGATATATTTTACTATACTGTATTCTTTGTCTTGCATACAATAAAAATTCTATATTTGAAATTTAACTTTTTCAAATTACAAATTTTAAATTCCTAAATTATGATATATATATATATATATATATATATATATATATATATATGTCTTTACATAAGCAGTAGTTTTTTGCTACACAGTCATGAGCATGTTTCAGTCTACTAGTATTTACTAACTAGAGACCTCATCAGGCAACAACCCTTATTTTCGAAAACCCGAAAAGTAAGGGTTGTTGCCTGATGAGGTTTCTAGTTAGTAAATACTAGTAGACCGAAACATGCTCATGACTGTGTAGCAAAAAACTACTGCTTATGTAAAGACAAATGTAATCTGCTCCACTTCTGTATTGAGCACTCTTGTATGAACCTCGTTATATTTCACTGATTACCCTACCTTTGAAAAATAGCAACATCAAATTATATATATATATATATATATATATATATATATATATATATATACAGGGTGACCCCCCCCAAAGAAAAACAAAAGCTAAATGGAGGCCATCTAGAACATATGCTGTAGAACGGGGAAAAAAAGGCCAAAGACCCTAGTGTTTTGATGTGATGTTTTGAATATAATAAACTAGTTATGACCAAAGTTTCATTTCATTCGAACAAAACACCAAGGAACTGGGCCTAATTAGAGTTGGGCCCGTTTTTTGAGGTCACCCTGTATATATATATATATATATATATATATATATATATATATATATATATATATATATATATATATTGAACTATTCTGTTTGGAGCTGGGATTGTCTTATATAATATTACCCCCTCACCCCACAAAAAATATTCTGTAAGACTCGATACCACATGATTAATTAATCTGTGTTCTTATTCACCTTAGGATTCTGATATATATATATATATATATATATATATATATATATATATATATATATATATATATATATATATATATATATATATATATATATATATATATATATATATATATATTCTATGCAACTATGAGATAGGATCTTGCCAAGTACTACAACTGCAGGTCGTAGTGAACCTGCCAGTAATAGCAAGCAAAACCCCCTTTTAATGTAATGTCCCGGACATACATGCATAATAGATCTTCCCTTTGTAATATAAATGTTGATTTGGGTCGATTTAATGCTGCTAATCTACGAGTTTGTGTGAAGAAAGGCAACAGTTTTTTGTTGTCGTGTATGATGCAGCCAAACTAATTACATAAAGATGAGATGGTGGACGACTGATGATGTCCAAAACCAAAAATGATGGCGGAATTATTGAACGGAACAAGAAAAAGAAATAAATCAATCACATAAAGCCGATGAAAGTTTTATATCACGCCCAGAATCCCAGTTGACAAAATAATGGTTATGATGAAATGTTGTAAAAAAAAAAAATGATAAAAAAGCCAGAAAGTAATAACAAACTAATTGAGCGATACATATGGGATTTATTTCTTCAGTCAACTTATGATGGCGGTAAAAAAAGGTTAAAATATGATGAGATCATCTAAGAAAAAGAGAACCTATGATATAACGAACTAATACAAATCGGGACAACATAACTTCATCATATGCAGTGAAATGAAGAATAGAAAGGAGAAAGAAAAAAAGATGAAAAATATTGAAAAGAAAGAAAGAATAAAGAAAAGGTAAAATACAAAAAAATAAAAATAAAAACAGAAGATATTGAAGAAAAAAAGATTAAAAAATAAAGAGATGAAAGAAATATAGGAAAAGATCAAAGGAAAGTGAAGAAAAATGACAACAGAAGTGAAAGAGAAAAGAGAAGCAGAAGCAAAAATAAAGGAGAGAAGGAAAAAAGATGAAAAATAATATTGAAAAGAAAGAAAGAATAAAGAGAGGAAAACTATATAAAAAAAGAACATTAAAGTAAATGAAAATAAAAATAAAAGAGAAGATATTGAAGAAAAAATAAATGGAATGAAGAGATAAAAAAAATACAAGAAAAGGAAAATAAAGAAAATTGGAAACAGAAGAGAAAGAGAAAAAGAGTAGAAGAAAAAAGAAAGGAATAAAAGAAAAAAAGGGAAAAAAAGAAATAGAATACAATTAAAAAATGAAGAAAAAGAAATCACAGAAAGGAAAAAGACGAGAAAAAGAAAAAAAATGGTAACATTCACTTTTCCTCTTCCTTTGTTTACAAAGCAATTCGACGGAAGTGACGTCCGGCATATTTTTAGCTACGGATGACCAAAACTGTATAGAATTAACCCTTTTTTTAGAAGTTTTATTCAAACAGTATATATTTGAACTTAATGGACTATTTCTTTTTGTTTTTTTATGAACTATTTTCCCCATTAATATGTTAAGACTGCCATTAATTTCGAAAATTTAATTCACGTTAGAAAAAAATCTCGTTACAAAAATCTCATTTTGAAAAATAAATTTTGTATTTTTTTTTAATTGTAAATTGGTTTATCATTTTATTGTTGAATAAAATTTCGAAAATTTATTGTTGAATAAAATCTCAAAAAGAAAAAAACACCTGTTTTTTTTGTTTTTTTTTTAATAAAACTAACTTTAATTTTAAATTTTTGATGTTTGGAAAACAGTTCATAATATATATTTATGACAAAAGTTCTATTTTTGTTTGATAAAAATAATAAAACAGTTCATATATATATATATATATATATATATATATATATATATATATATATATGAACTGTTTTATATATATATATATATATATATATATATATATATATATATATATATATATATATATATATATATAAACTGTCCATTAACTTCAAATAAAAACTGCTTGAATAAAATTTCTAAAAAAAAAAAAAGGTTCATTCTATACAGTTTTGGTCATCCGTAGCTAAAAATATGTCGGACGTCACTTTCGCCAAATTGCTTTGTAACCAAAGGAAGACGAAAGGTGAATTTTGCCGAAAAAATAACTTCATCATATGCAGTGAAAAGAAGAAAAGAAAGAAAAAAGGAAAGAAATAAAAGAACATTAAAGTAAAGAAAAATAAAAACAGAAGAAAAAGGGAAAAAGAAATCGAAGAAAAAAGTAAACTCAATCAAAGAAAAATAAAGAAGAAAAAAGAAGAAATGAAAGAATGAAAAAATAGTAGAAAAAGGTAAAATACAATAATCAAAGAAAAGATAACAAACGAAAAGAAAAACAGAAAAAATAATAAGGAATAAAAAAGAAAAAGAAAGAAAAAATAGAAAAATAAGAAAAGAAAAAGACGGAAGTAAAAGTAAAGAAACAGAAAAATATAGGAAAAAAAGAAATAGAATAAAAAGATATAGACGAAAGGAGAAAAAAAAGATGAAAAAGAAGTAAAGGAAAGGGGAAAAAATAAAAATGGCAAGAAAAAAAAAGAAGAATAACAACATAGCTTACTCATCTACAGTGAAAAAAAGGAAAGAAAGGAGAAAAGGAAAAATAGATGAGAAAATACTGAAGAAAAAAGAAAGAAAGAAAAAGATCAAAAGAAATATAAGATAAAGGAAAGTAAAGAAAAATGAACACAAGAGAAAGAGAAAAGAGAAGTAGAAGAAAAAAGAAAGGAATAAAAGAAAAAGGGGAAAATAAGACATAAAATACACAGAAGAAAAAATTAGAAAGAAAGAATAAAAGAAAAAATTAAGAAAAAATAAAAAGAAAAAAAGAAGGAGAAAATAGAAGAAAAAAATGAAAAAGATTAGCAGAGAAAGAAGCAGAATAAAAAGAAACGAAAGGAAAGGAAAACGAAATAAAAAGATATAGTCATAGGTGAAAACGATAAAGAGAAAAACTGAGAAAGAAAAAGAAAGAGAAAAATTAAAGGAACGCAAAAAATGAAGTAAAAAGACGTAAACGAAAAGATAAAGAGAAAAACGAGATTAAAAAGAAAAAGAAAAGAGAGAGGAAAAGGCAGAATGGCAAAAAATAAATAAAAGAACGACGAAAAAAGGAATTAAAAAAATAAAAAGAAATAGAAGAAAAAAGGAAAATAAAAGAAAAAAGAAGAAAAACTATAGCAGATAATGAAATAAGAAAAAGAATAGAAAAATAAAAAAGACGAGAAAAGAAATTATTGAAAAAGAAAAGAAAAAAGGAAAATAGAAACAAAAGAAAATGAAAGGGAGAAAGAAAAAGAGGAAAAAGGAGATATAAGAAAAAACAGATGGAAAAAAGAAAAGAAACGAAAAAGTAAAAAAGGAAAACAAAATCAAAAAAGAAACAAATGAAAAAAAATAAATAAATAATAAAATAGACAAAGAAAAGGAGAGTAGAAATTAAATAGAAGATAACAAAGTAAAAAAAGAAAAGAAAACCGAAAGAAATATAACAAAAAGAAATAGAATAAAAAGGAAAAATCTATATCTATCTATCTATCTATCTATCTATCTATCTATCTCTACTCTACTCTACTACTTTATGTGTGAGTGTGTGAGAGTTGCTAACTCATAGGTTCCGAAACGGCTCGGCATATCTTTTGCAAACTTCACACAAAGCTGATTTATGTGTTTGGCAGTGTTCTTAGATATGTCTTGTACAGAAAGTCATCGAATAAGTATCGAGAATTGAAAAAATCCGATCTTTAAAATAGTCTTTCTCTCTTATGAATAGAAAAAGAATTTTTACAGGGAAATATTTTACATTATAACGGCCAAGGGAAATAATAAAATCTCAGCAAGTCATTTCTTCTTAAAAACCAGATTTATTGTCATCTAGAGATATAGCTCAGTGGTAAAGCATTCAACTACAGATCGAATGATCCCATTGTTCAAGCCCGACTGTACCTCATTATTTTATATTTATTTTTTTTATTAATGGGTTCAATTTACGATAACAGTAGAGGTACCATTAAAGATCACCGCAAATCATTTCTTCCTTTGCATATTTTAAAACTAAGCAATAATTAGAAGTGACTTTTCCAGAGCATTCATCGTCAAGCCCAAAATATCAGCTAACGTTATATTGCAAGATACGAAATTTGATGAACGACATTATCATTATTATTTTTTATTTTTTATTTTTTGCAAATTAATCCACCGGGCAAAGTATTTCTCGCAATATATAATAATCAATAGAGTGGATTCTATAATAATACATATGTAATCTCCATAAATTAAAATATCATGTTTAAGCGTATGTACGACCGTAATCATACACAAAGAAATGAAAAAATTAGGCCTAAAAGCGGACGTATCAGCTAACATAAAAATAACAAACTTCCTGGACGTCACGTTAAACTTAGATAAAAACACATATGAACCATACTTAAAAGATAACGCTACTCCAATTTACGTAAACCCTAAGTCCAACCACCCACCATCAATTATAAAACATATTCCTAACTCGATCGTAAGTAGACTCAGTAATAACTCAAGCGATGAAAATGCATTTAACAGGTCATCCAATATTTACGAAACAGCCCCCAAAAAATAGTGGATACAAAAATATCGATATCAAATATAAGCAACAAAACACCAACAACTATAATAAAATTAAAAATAGAAGACAAAGAACTATAATTTGGTATACGGGCCCCATACAATCAAATGTTAAAAACAAAACTTGGCAAGAAATTTCTAGATCTTATTGAAAAACACTTTCCCGCAACCAACCCCTTACACAAAATCTTCAATAAAAATACCTTGAAATTATCTTACAGTTGTTGCGAAAATTTAGAGATGATAATTAAGGCACATAATAACAAAATACTAAATGAAAACAATGTAAACAACAACAAAATAAACAATAAAAAAGTAGACACCATGACAGAAATAAAATCAACACTAGCAGAAATAATAATAATAATAATAATAATAATAATAATAATAATAATAATAATAATAATAATAATAATAATAATAATAAACCAACCCCGGAGAAGAACAACCATACCATAAATAAAAATACTAATAACGAACAAGATAAATGCAATTGTAGACACCGCACACTTTGCCCAGTCCAAAATAAATGTCTAACAAAAAGCGTAGTTTATCAAGCAACAATATTTGCGAAAGAAAACCCGAATAACAAGAAATATTACATAGGCATGACTTCCTTAGATTTCAAAACCCGATACTATGACCACAAAAGCACATTCAAAAATAAAAAAACACCGTATAAAAACAACACTAGCGAATAAATACTGGGAACTCAAAGAAAGCGGACATTCGCCGGTAGTCGAATGGAAAATAATGAGACAAGCTACCACATGCAGACATTTAGACGACCCATGTAAATTATGCCTCCATGAAAAATTTTCTATCCTGTACTTTAAAGAACCTCAAAATCTATTAAACTGTAGGCGGGAAATAGCAAACAACTGCGTTCACAAAATAAAACTTACTCTAGGATAGCGATACAAAATAGCTTTAAAACTAACAATAACAATAGAAAACAAACAAATAAATAAATTAAATAAACATGAATATACATTAACGATCACACACACACATATATATATATATATATATATATATATATATGTGTGCATGTATGTGTGTAAACATAGGTATATTTATATGTATAAAAAAAAGAAAAAAAAGGATAACGTCTACCTAAAACCACTAACCTAGTTCTAAAACAGATCCTTTGTTTGATAAAATGCATGCCCATTGGGTGATAGGAAGGGGCGCGGTGGATACTAGAAAGCTGATTGGCCAACTAGAAATCCTCAACATATATAAAAACAAGAAGCAACCACAGAATTCGCGCATAAGCCTGATGAATCCTATAGTTGGATGAAACGCAGAATATTCAGTGTAGCTTAATCGCCATATATATTTTATAAATTACTATATATATATATATATATATATATATATATATATATATATATATATATATATATATACTAGCAGAATTACCCATCGTTGGCTGGGTTCAAAAAGAGCCTTTAAAAATGGACTGATGTATATAACTTATTTTGAACTGATAATTATTTTTACATACTTTTTGTACCTTATATTTCTTTTCGTCTTATAGATGTACAGGCAAACAGATCCATTGATGTTGAGCTTTATTACATCGTCCTATAGATGTACAGAAAGACAGACACATAAACAAACCCAGCATTGCTCGGATCATCGTTGTGGGGATGGGTGGGGTGCAATTGCTCAAACGAACATGAGGAGGCAGTAGTGGGAATCCTTATTGACACAAACGTATGAACATTAATTAAGGTCTCCATTATAGGTGACCTCCATGGGTCCCCACCTCTGCTAGTGAAAATGAGCAAAGCAATGTAACCTGTAACCCCCCTTTCCATGGTGAGTTATCATAGCAAGTACAGTTCCTCTACATCAAATGGTATGAGCGCGCATTTGGTTCCCAGTTACAACTGACATCACTGGGGCCCCATACCCACTGGTGAGGGTGAGTGGTGTATCTCATCAAAACTTCTCTCACCCATAGTGGGTTATCATACCATATTTTGTAACTCTATGAGTGTACTTCAAACAGAGTGAGCATGCACAGGGTTTCCAGTTATAAGTGACCCCCACTGGGGTCTCACCCCTATTGGTGGGAGTGAGTGGTGTAACTCGTCATAACTTCCGCTTTTCTATGGTGGGTTATCCTTCCAAGTTTGGTAGCTCAACGTGAAACGGTATGAGCATGCATAGTGTTCCCCCTTATAAATGATGTCCCCTGATCAGGGCCCCACTTTATCATACCCATTTGAGATCCTTGATACCTCGTCTATGTGGTCAGTTTAGTATAATAGTAAACCATATAGGAGCCTATTCATGTATAGATATACATACACAGACGTTGAGCTTTATTATATATATATATACCGACCACACACTGGCTGGCAATTACAAACTTATCTTAAATAATTGTTTATTGGGATTTTTGGAATATCCCGTTTTCATTCTAATGGAATTCAGCATTATAACGGTTGGGGTGATTTGGAATATTCCATTTTCACTGTAAGGGATGTTCAGGATGATAACGGGCAAAGATAATAAGTGTATTAATATATAAATAATAATAATAATAATAATAATAATAATAATAATAATAATAATAATGATGATGATGATGATGATTCTAAAAGTTTGATTTATATCCAACTAATAAAACTAAAAATAGGAAGAATGTAGAAAAGCAAAATAGTATTTTGTAAAAATAATAGCAATAATAATACTAAAATAACAAAGACCACCACCACCACCAACAACAACAACAACAACAACAACAACAGCAACAACAATAATAATAATAATAATAATAATAATAAATTTTAAAAAAGTTATATTTTCAGCATTGACTGGAACTACACTAAATAGTCAAGAAGGGTCCAGAAGGATGGAAAGATCGAGGAAAGAAAGGACTAATCAGAAATCCACTGGATGAGTGCGAAGTGGACTGGGACGTCGGGGAGTCTTACTGCCATCTAAATTCCAGTGAAAAAAAAGTAGGCAGAATGTAGCAAATCAAAATAGTACTTTGAGTAAAAATAATAGCAATAATAACAATACTAAAATCACCAACAACAGAAATAACATTAATCTTCTCTTCTTCTTCTCTTCTTATCTTATCTTATCTTAATCTTATCTATTTATGTTTATTATATAAACAAAACAGTACGTGTATATGTGTGTAAATATCTAACAGTTAAACTCTTAAACTACTGGTCACATAACACTGACATTTTCAGGAAATAATATTCATTAACCAAGGATGGTTTATAGCGAATAATATTTTTGTTTACATGCATGAATAACACGTAAAGACATCGGCATATTTACATGTAAAATGTACATTAACACAGAGCAGATATTTTTTCTTTTTGCAGTCATACGCATGCGCACACTTAATAGAGAACACAACATTAGACTAGAGGTCTAGAGGTCTAGATGTTTTGATTTAAATTCTAGCTGAATAGCACCAACTCTTTTTTTTTTGTATTAATAAAAAAGAATGAAATAATACGTAAATTTTACTCGCAGTTTTGAATTTGTAAGTCTATATATCTTTTATTTTACGCTTTCATATTTATTTTATATATATTTTTAAGATGGAGGGGATGGAAAGAATATGAACCGTGCTGAAATAATAACATTTAGAAAGCCATTGTTAATATGGGGAGGGAAAGGTATTTTTAAACTATTCTGTACTTTCACCTAACAATTTATTAAATAAGAAACTGAAATATGGACCGTGCTGAAATAATAGCGTTATTACATAGAAAGCCATTCTTAATATGGGTTGGGTAGGGTACGTTTTTTACTAGTCTTTATTTTCTCCTAAGAATTTAAATAATTGTCCCAGTCATGAAGACCAAGCAACCAACTTGTTTTCACCTGGCATTATCTCCGCCTTAAAAACAAATGGGATGAGATGAGGTCGCTGAAATGCTACACCAGAATAGATACTACACTCTGATCTTAGCAAAAAGGCCATGTAAGCGTAAAATAGTTTCCTTTCAGGCATTATCTCCTCCTTAAAAAACAAAAAACAAAACAAAGCAAAGATACAAAATAATGGGCACAGAATATATTTGAAGAAGTTGATATGGAGTTTTTTTTTGTTTTTTTTTTACACAGTGATCACCACTTATCAAGGCCCGGAAGCCACTCAGGGATAAGGGTTATTGCAAGTACATTACGTTAGTGTGGAGATTTGATGAAGTGTTTACTTAAGGGGCGGTTCATTAGGAATTTGTTAACATTGGACTTGAACACATCCAAGTTGTAGTCCGGTGGGAAGCAGGCAGATGGAACAGAGTTCAACAGGCATGCAGTTCTAGGAAAGAAGCTTTGCTCGTCGAATCCACATTCTGATTTAGGCACAGATAAAGAGTGGGGGAAATTTTTCACAGTGGATTCGGCTAGACGGGTGTTTTTCGTAAAAGATTGGTGAGGGGGGACCAGAGATTGGAGTTCAGACGAGCACCTGCCATGGAAATAACGATAAAACAAGGATGGGCTCGCAACGTCTCTTCTGTGGGAGAGAGGTTGCAGGGTAGAGAAAAGAGCATCCCCCACTAAGTATCGAAGTCTATTTTGTACTCTGTCAAGGCAGGATAGGCTGTTTTTAGCAGCTCCTGCCCAGATATGGCAACAGTATTCCATCCTTGGACGTACTTGGCTTTTATATAGATAGAGAATTGCATCAGTAGTAAGATATCTTCTGGAGCGATAGAAGGATCCCACCATCTTTCCAGCGACCTTGGCAACAGACTTGATGTACGTGTTCCATTTCAGATCAGGAGTAAAGGTCAAACCCAGAAGCTTGTCAAAACACGGGGCCTCTCCCAGACGAGAGCCATCCATCACAATTGATGCCAGATGGGGATCAGAGCGTTGATTGAGTTAATCCCAGAAATTGCTGAAATCCATATTAAATAGAGAAATAGTCAACCACCTCAGCAAGAATAACTTTCTTAGTGACACACAATATAGTTTCCGCTCTGCAAGATCTACCGCAGATGTGCTGACGGTTATATCCCACAGGATTAGTGAATCTCTTGACAAAGGCTTCCTTTCTAGGGCAATTGCTCTTGACATATCAAAGGCCTTCGACAAGGTATGGCATAAGGGTCTACTTCACAAGATTTCCAGTTACGGTATAACTGGAAATGTTTTCTCAATCATTAAATTATTTCTCTCCGATAGGCTCATAAGAGTAGTGGTAGATGGACAAAAATCGGAGGCCTGCAATATAAATGCTGGAGTCCCTCAGGGGTCAATCCTGGGTCCAACTCTCTTCCTGATCTACATCAATGACCTCCCTAAACACATACTTAAATCATTCGTTGACACCTATGCTGATGACACGACCATCTACGGCAACACGTCAAAGGCTGTAAATGACAAAGTTCTCTCGGATTCTTTCTCCTCTGATCTCGAGCGCGTGGTTCAGTGGGGAATACGTGGCTGGTTACCTTTAATGCATCCAAAACCAAACTTCTATCCTTACATCATCAATGCTCTGATCCTCATCGATTTTAAACTGCCAGTAAAACTAAAATCTATAGATCATCCCTGCAGGTGCATTTGTATGTTTGGGAAAATATATGCACATATTTCATGAGTTTTGCCTTAATTCGATATCCTCCCTCCCTTCATCCATTAAAAAGATTCGGAATCAGAACCGGTAATTGTATCAGAATCGGAAATTTAGAACAAAATCAATAATTGTATTAGGATCTGGAAAAATATTGGAATCGTCCCGTCACTAATATATATATATATATATATATATATATATATATATATATATATATATATATATATATATATATATCACTAATATATATATATATATATATATCACTATATGAATATACAAAATACCTCATGTACCAAGTCTCAAATCAAATTTACTGCTTCTTTTTCCCCCTTTTTCTTTTAATCTCTAGAATCATGTCTGCCTGCCTGATTGCTAACTAGCTGAGAAGTTGCAATATTTACCTGAAATTACTTTCCCTTCAACCTTCAGAGCACAATCTTTCCAATTCCTTTCCGTGCTTCCCTTGACATTACTGACTTTTCGTTCTTTATCAACATCAATTTTACTTCCCATCTACTTCTGTGTCAGCGAAGGGGTCGAAAGAGGACATGTCCTTATCTACATTTGTTTTTCATTTCCTATCTAATGATTAACCATCAGAAATAAATAACTCCTTCCAGTCGTGTGATTCCTCATTTGCCAGGAATTGTGCTTTTCTTTTCTTTTACATTGAATTCGACTCTAGGATTATTGTAGATGCTCGACTGAGCTCCATTCTATGATTTCTACTTGTAAAAAAAAATCCATAAGAACTAGTCTAGTTACTATCGCTATCAATAATTTCCATTTCTCCCCCCCCCTATCTTTTTTTATTTTTTCTTGCAAGAGAGTTATATCTCATCAGGCCTTAAATTCATAATAAAAAAATAAGAGTTAATAAGTCTCAGGAGTTCAGTAGTGGTGAAAATTGGGTAGAATGTAATTATTTAAGAGGACGGCTCGATAAGAATTTGTTATATTGGGCTTGAAAAAGACCATATTGTAGTCAACTGGAAAGCAACCCCACGAGACAAAATTCCACATGTGGGCAGTTCTAAGAAAAAAATTTGTTCATGGAATTTGTGTTTAGTTTAAGGAAATAGAGTTCGACAGGTCGACAGTTCTAGGAAATAATCTTTGTTCATGAAATTTGCATTTAGTTTCAGGCACAAATAGAAAGTAGAGCCAAATTGTTGACAGTGGTTGTAGATAGACGAGTGTTTGTTGTGAATGTTTTGCAGAGGGTGGACCATAAATTGAAGCTTAGTCGAGCACTTGCCATGAAGATAACAATAGAGCAGAGATAGACTCATAACTTCTCTTCTGTTTGAAAGGTTGTATTAAAGAGAAAAGGATTATTAACTATTAGATTTCGAATAAAGCTAAGCAGGGCTTCCATGAGCAGAGTTTCTTTCTTTAACTATCTGTCTATGGAACACAATACCACAGGGCTGCCGACCAGTTGACTATACATTGCCATTTTCAAGTCCAATTTAAACAAATTCTTGTTGATTCATCCTTTCAACTAATCAAATTATGTTCATTCCATTCATTGTTACAAATCATCAGGTGTTATCTCCTAGAAGTGTCCTCTCTCTCAACAACAAAAAAACTTCTTTCAGACGTCTGCACAAAAATCCCGCTCACTTAAATCCGTGTCGTTTGTCTTTTCATACACTTTCTAGTTTGCCACATTTGTATGTATCACGTGATTTTGTCATGTATATTTTGATGCTCTGTCCGTCGTCATATTTCTTTTTCGTCTCCCTGTCGGTAAGCCTGCTTTTCATATATTTGGCTTTCTTTTTCTTTTTCACACATTTACACTCCTTATTCACCTGCAAAACTCATTAAGTCTAATCCATATGGTTTTTGGGGTTTGATTACTGGTTAATCTTCAGAAAAAAATAAAAACAAATGTACCATTAAAAAATAATTAAAATAAACAAGTATATAACACAAAGTTGTGCCCAGTTAGATAGTTGAATAAAAAATCTGATACTACTCGTCCGTGGAACACAATATCACAGTGTTTCTTACCTACTTATTATAACATGGTCGTTTTCAAGCCCAATGATTAACAAATTCTTGTTGGGCAATCCTCTTAAATAATCAAATTCTGCCCAATTCTAATTATCTTAATTAATCCTTACAGGATCATCTTACTGCCAACCCGAAACATTAACTGCTATCCTCGAGTGTCCTTTGGACTTGATAAGTGGTGACTCTTTAAAAACAAATAAATTTACAAAAAATGCAATTCAGGTGAGAAAAATATGTACTGTTTGACATAAACAACGTAAAACGTGAAACACCGGAAGGTATAGAGATAACTATTGGACTAATAAGAACACTTAACAAACGTGGGGATTATAAATACCTGGGAATTCTGGATGTGAACATCATCAAATCAATCAGTGTAAAAAAAAAAAAAAGGGAGAACACTAGTGAAGAACGGGAAAATCCCTAAAAGTAAAGGAGAGTAGAAAATTAATCTTGGGTTTATTTCGACGGCCTTGTAACTCTCAATTTCCTTATTTTGTCTTTTAGGCCTCACATTCCATGAGCGATGTTTTTGAATAAGGCGTAAGAATTACTGAGTCGGAATCTATCCATCTCATACATCATTGTCTAGTGAAATAGTTGTTTTCTTTTTTTTTAACTCCTTGCATCAAGTGGCTTCATGTCTTGTCTAGAACGATTTCTATAAAAACGATAAGCATGAAAAACATTTTGTAGAAGGCTAGAATTACACTGACATATATTCTAAATAAATTATGTTAGATAATAACGCAGTCGGTTTCTCTTTCTTTTGCTCATAGCTCACACTGCAAACTCAGTCTCATCGACCTTGTATATATTTTGCTTGGCATTGTATGATGCCTATTCACAAGGGAAGGTTTCTCAATAACTTACTAAAAGAAAAATCTGTCCGTTTACCAGTCAACAACGCCTGACATATGAACGATTTCGTCAGCTTATAAGGCATTGGCTTTATTCCAACCAGATATTCGTTGATTATGAATTCTGCTTCCATTGCCTCCCTCTGGTCACTGGCATGAAGGCACCATGACTTAAGGCATCGCAACCTTTGACCTCTCTGACGAAACAATGTCTGAAAACAGCTTCAGACACCTAAATGCATCCATAATGCATTTCATGCAAAGTAATGGTGATGTATATCTAACCTTGTGTACACCTTCTGCCAAAAATGAATTATGTTTCGCCAGCATTCACATAAATATTCATATAGAATTATAAAACCACGTCACTAATTTAACTTTTCAAACATATTATCATCTAATGACCTAATAAATGTAAGTCTATTTTTATTATTTCAATAAGATAGGACTGAACTATCGCAAGTTGAAAAAAAATGAGTAATTTCTGAAAACATCAACTTTACTTAAATAATGTCTAATGATTAGCAATCAAATTCAGTGCAAATCTCTTTATTTTACAAGGGAATCACCACTTATCAAAGCCCAAAGGCCACTCGAGGATAAGGGTTGATAAATGTACGGAGGTCACTGGGACAACAGTGTAGTAAATGTTAGTAGTGGAAATTTGGTGGAATTTGATTATGTAAGAGGACGGCTCAACAAAAACTTGTTTACATTGGACTTGAAGACAACCATATTGTAGTAATCTGGAAGGCAGGTCAGCGGAACAGAGTTTCACAAGCAGGCAGTTTTAGATAAATGCTTTGTTCATGGAATTTGTGTTTTGGTTTAAGCCCAGATAGAGAGTAGGGAAATTGTTGATAGTGGTTGTAGTTAGACGAGTGTTTTTATGAAGGCTTGGCAGGGTGGGACCATAGATTCAAGCTCAGAGGAGCACTTACCATGAAAATAACAATAGAGTAGTGACAGGCTTGCAGCATCTTTTCTGTAAGAAAGAGATTGCAAGGAAGAGAAAAGAGACTCTCTTACTAAGTTTCGAAGCTGACTTTGAACTCTATCAAGGCAGGGTAGAGTACTCCGAGCAGCTCTTGCCCAGATTTGGCAACAGTATTCCATTTTAAGATGTATCTGGCTCTTATGCAGGTGGAGGACTGCGCTGAGAGTGAGATATCTTCTGGAGCAGTAGAATGATGCAACCATTTTTCCGGCGATTTTGGTAATACATCTGATATAGGTCTTCCATTTCAGGTCAGGAATGAAGGTCAGATCCAGAAGCTTTTCAAAACAGGAAGCATCTTTAAGATGAGAGCCATTCACATCAATTGGGGTCAAATGGGGATCAGAGCATTTATGGTGAAAAGATAGAAGGTTGGTTTCGGTTGCACGAAAATTAATCAGCCACCTTTTGCCCCATTGCACGATATATTTGAATTTTCAAATTGGACATGGTACCCATGTTACATATTAATTTTAGAACACAGCTGCTAGGCATAAGGGATCAGACTATATTTAATTAGATTTAATTTCATGTAAGTGGGCAAAGTGTTGCTCGAAGCACTTAGTGAAAATTCACATACTTCCAATCTTTTGTGAAATCTGAACAATAGGTATTAAACATCAACTAATAAATATTCCACAAATCCCAGTTATTATTTTTTTTTATCATTTTAAAGGTTTTAAGGAGGCACACCTTCCATTTGAAAATTCAAATATTTCAGATTTGCATTAAATTTTATACCTACTCATTAGACACCAATCAAGCAAGATTTCCTGAATTTCATTTTTTTCTTTTTTTGTTACTGATGAATCACTGCTTGTCAAGGACTAGGGGCTACTCGAGGATAAAGATTAAAAAGACTGTTAGATGTTGAATACCACCACATGAAGATTGGAAACAACCACAGAATATGCAGATGATTTCTTAAGAGGAAGCGGGTAGTGTAGTATGTGTTTGTCTTAAGACCCCTTAAACTTAAGCTTTAAATTTCAGGCATTTTCTAGATTAAAACTCAGAACATAGTGGTGTAATTGATAAAGTAGTCAGTAAAATTTATGTGTAAATTACAGTCTTCTAGAGGTTAAGGGTTAAATCCTCATTCAATACACTCAAAATACAAGTGCAAATTATTTAGGATTTCTAGCCAGCCATGGCTGACAGAATGAGAGCATTTTACTCCATGGAATAAAATAGAAGATTCCGTTCAGAATTCTGTGCCGTTTCCCAAATTTGGCAAAAAAGATTCCTAAGGTTGACAAAATACACCTGAAGAAAGTTGGAGGTTATATTGGCTGAAACATTGTGAAAATAACACTTAAGGTGAGAACAGTAGTTTGAACAATCCAAATAATGCGAATTATCAATTCCTCATCTCAAAAATTCAGAAACATGAAATCATCATATTTAGATTTTAATCAATTTTGTATTTGTACATATGAACATTATTGACCAAAGAAAAAGTCTATCGAGCTTTTGGACGTATGAAAATAAAATTTGGCCAATGAAAGTTGAGAACATGCTTTGCATGGAGAGATATGATATGAGAACGATACGAGGAGCGTTCCAAAAGTAATGCCTCCTATATTTTTATTCCGCCCAAATGAATCAGAACGAACTGCAAATAGCATTGTTATGATGACTCCACTCGTGCATTTATGGCCTGAAAGTTTCATTTCTTTGTTGCAGATATTGACGGTGTGAGACCCCTCTCATGGATGTGTGTCAGAAGCAGAGATGCGTCATTGAATTCCTGGCAAAAGTGCATTGAGAATGGTGGTGACTATTAGAAAAATAGATTCCGGAGCACAAAAGATTACTAGTTTTAATGGTCCCACTCCTGTCTTTGTAGCTCTTCAACTTTTTGAGTAAAAAAAAAAAAAATAGGTGGCTTTACTTTTGTAACAACCCTTGCATCACAAAGAACGCTCTGGACACCCATGCACAGTCATTTTTCATCGTTAACAAAAGTGCATTAAGAACGGTGGCGACTTTGTAGAAAAATAAATTCTGGAGCATAAAATGTCGCTCGTTTTAATGGTCCCACTCTTATTTTTGTAGTTCTTGAAAATTTGAGTTAAAAAAATAGGACGCTTTACATTTTGGAACAACCATGGGGCAATGAATGTGTAATGTAAGTTTTAAAGATAGACTTAGATTTAATGACCTCAGAGGAAGATTAAATCCGGCTGTATAGAGAGATGAATGCAGAACAGAATACCTCTTTAATAACCTTACATTGAAAGAATGACTGAGCGTTCTTTGGTTAGCAGTTTTTAGCGGTAGCAGGTTCGACTCACAGGAGAAGGCCAAGGGAAAAATCGGGGGGAAGTGATAAAAATGGGATTGAGAGCATCATCATTTATTTATTCATTTTGAATGAATCAGTTGATTATTATTCGTATTAGTCCCCCCCCCCCCGATATTATCTTTCTACTTAGAATTCTTTCTAGAAAGACCTTCGGTAGTTACGGAAGAGACCAGATAAATGTTGCCCACATTCCTTATTGAAAGAGTATCCGTTGAACAAACAGGATTTGATCTTAACACACACAGATTATCAGTCAGTGTTGTTAACCAGTAAGCTGCATTCACCTCCCTACTGCTGTTGCTGCTGATGATGATGCTACTAAAATTTTCAAATTAACCAAACGAATTTAAAGATAAAGTGATAGATACCGAGTCTGTGGAAGATTAAACACAAAATCAGGCCAGCTTTTGAAAAACCAAGGCACTTTGGCCTACAAGAATGCCTAACTAAGTGGTTAGCAATAAACTAATCTCTTCTCAAAGATAAAAGGTAAAGCCTGGGAGGATGGACTTCCTAAAACTGTACAGGATCATACTTCAGCTGGAGGACAGAAGAAAAGCCACTGTCACACTGACAATGATGAGATATCAAGGTCAGGAATCTTAAAGTTGAAACAGGTTCATTGGAAATATTTTTGATAAGGCTGATGCATCCAAAACTAACATCAGATCATTATGTGCTGTAATCTGACAAAGCCTTTTTTAGAATGAGCAAACAACCTATTCTTCAATTCTTTAAGTCTTTAATTCTTGGATTTTTTTATTCTTTTATTCTTTAATTCTTTTAATACATTAATGATTCTAAGCCTGCCTTTGCTCAATTTAATGTTTTTTTTTGTTTTTTTTTTACACAGTGATCACCACTTATCAAGGCCCGGAAGCCACTCAGGGATAAGGGTTATTGCAAGTACATTACATTAGTGTGAAGATTAGATGAAGTGTTTACTTAAGGGGGCGGTTCATTAGGAATTTGTTAACATTGGACTTGAAGACATCCAAGTTGTAGTCCGGTGGGAAGCAGGCAGATGGAACAGAGTTCCACAGGCGTGCAGTTCTAAGAAAGAAGCTTTGTTCATGGAATCCGCGTTTTGATTTAGGCACAGATATAGAGTGGGGTAAATTTTTCCCAGTGGATTCAGCTAGACGGGTGTTTTTCGTGAAAGATTGGTGAGGGGGGACCAGAGATTGGAGTTCAGACGAGCATCTGCCATGGAAATAACGATAAAACAAGGACAGGCTCGCAACGTCTCTTCTGTGGGAGAGAGGTTGCAGGGTAGAGAAAAGGGCATCCCCCACTAAGCCACAAAGTCTATTTTGTACTTTGTCAAGGCAAGATAGGCTGTTTTTAGCAGCTTCTGCCCAGATATGGCAACAGTATTCCATCCTTGGACGTACTTGGCTTTTATATAGATAGAGAATTGCATCAGTAGTGAGATATCTTCTGGAGCGGTAGAAGGATCCCACCATCTTTCCAGCGACCTTGGCAACAGACTTGATGTACGTGTTCCATTTCAGATCAGGAGTAAAGGTCAAACCCAGAAGCTTGTCAAAACACGGGGCCTCACCCAGACGTGAGCCATCCATCATAATTGATGCCAGATGGGGATCAGAGCGTTGATGATGTAAGGATAGCAGTTTGGTTTTGGATGCATTAAAGGTAACCAGCCACGTCTTCCCCCACTGAACCACGCGCTCGAGATCAGAGGAGAGAGAATCAGAGAGAACTTTGTCATTTACAGCCTTTGATGTGTTGCCGTAGATTGTCGTGTCATCAGCATAGATGTCAACGAATGATTTAAGTATGTGTTTAGGGAGGTCATTGAAGTAGATCAGGAAGAGAGTTGGGCCCAGGATTGACCCCTGAGGGACTCCAGCATTTATATTGCAAGCCTCCGATTTTTGTCAATCTACCACTACTCTTTTGAGCCTATCGGAGAGAAATGATTTAATGATTGAGAAAACATTTCCAGTTATACCGAAGCTGGAAATCTTGTGAAGTAGACCCTTATGCCATACCTTATCGAAGGCCCTTGATATGTCAAGAGCAAATGTTGTATTCGTTTATTTGGTTTTAGTTTCATTAATTTTACAAAGTTGAGACTGCGTCAAAAAAAAAAAAAACCCAAAAAAATAGAAAAGAAAAAGAGGCAAGGTTTGAGAAATGCTTTTAGTTCAAAAATATCTTCTTTTTTTTTCATATCAATTCCAGAAAAGGCTACATTGAGGCAATCTCTCTGCAGCTTCAGTTGCTTAGAGATTCTGTACTGCTAAATGCCAATCAAAGATCTGTTCTCAATAATTAGTCTGGCAGAAACTACACCCTTTTGGTAGTTTTTTATCTATGGGGATGAGGTACTAGTCCACGATAGTATCTAGGAGGTCCATCCCTTCAGGTCTTGCCTCCCGTCTTCTGGGCAGAGTATTTTTCTTGCTTACTGTCCAGACGCCCCTACCAAGAAATGCCAACGGAGCTATCTCAACATTTTTTGCTAAACCAAAGTGCTCCTCTTTTAAGGACGCTGGTTTGATTTCCCACCTTCTTGACCTTATGCCACATGTGGGAAAGAAGTAAATAATACCAGTCCAACAAAAATTGGGTCATTTCGGTGGCTTTTTATCTATTAGGCAAGATGATCTACCTTCCCAAGCATTGTCTCTCCTCTTTCAGGTAAACTAGGTTTATTGTTTACTGTTTGAGGTGCCCTGATTAAAGAGTGCCAACGGAGCTGCCCAGACAATTTTTAAAAGGCCAGAGTGCTACTTCTTTAGGGATACTGGCTTGACTTTCCCCACCTTCCAGCTTTGTGCCACACCTTCCTACAGTGGGAAGGAAATAGATATCATTGAATAAAAACTGCTTATTTGGCAAGCACACATCATCCCTTTTTAGACCAATAAATAAAAAAAAAAAGAGAAGAAAAAATTGCTAAAACCTGGTTAATTAGAAAAGCAATGCGTTCTGTTAATTATAATTATTCTTGAAATGGTAGAATAAATGCTATTCTGGAGGGAGAAAAAATTTTTATACTTGACTTATATGCATACTCCAGAGAGATTCGCCACGTGCTTGAAAACAAAATTCTATCATTTATAACTGTCTTCGGTCAGTCTTTCAACTGTCAGGAGCAGCATGTCAGTCTCAATCCTTATCTGGTCGGTCTGTCTTTTGGTAATTGTCCTCTTAATATTTCCTCAATTAAATCTTCTTGATATAATTTCTGTACATAGCTGGAGTCTGGTACCCGGGAACATGACCAAACCATGTTCATTTCTTTTTTTTTCGAATAACGCTGTTCGTAGATCTGTTAATATTAATCTCATTTCTGATATTTGTATTTCTTCATCTATCTTGCAGAGTTACTTCAAAGTTAATTCTTAAACATTTCCTTTCAAAGACATTGAATTTAATCTCATACTTCGCCAGTATAGTTCATGTTCCACTTGTATACACAGCAATAGAAACTATCAATATCTATTATAATGCAAAAGGAGTTTTCTCTGTGTGTATGTCTGTGTGTGTCCGTGTGTGTGTGTGTGTGTGTGTGTGAGAGAGAGAGAGAGAGAGAGAGAGAGAGTTTTCTATAGACTCAAAAACGGCTGAGCCAATGTTTATGAAATTTCACACGAAGGTAGTTTATGTGCCTGATAGTGTTCTGGTCTCAGAATATCTTGTATCTTGTTTCGTATCGGAATATCATCGATAAGTATCGATAATCGATAATCAAAATAATCTGATGAAAGAAGGAACGAATGATTTTGATCAACGTTAACACCTTACACAGCCTAACATCACAAATGCCTTTAAAAAGTTTTATTACCACACAAGCAGAAAGGTCTGGCATATAAAATCAACAGTAGGTTCTTTGATATAATAGGGGCGCATTCGAAATTAATGTTTCTGTTTAGAGCACAATTGAAGTATGATACTTGACTTTTTGCATTTTAAACTTTAATTCAAGCCATTAAAAATTAAAAATGATTTCATAAAATCAACAGTAAGTTCTCTACAGTCAGTGCAATGTAGACTACAATATATTGTGGACTAAGCCACTGCGGGGAGGCATGTGAAGCTTCTATCTGGTGCACCACAATGGATCCCCAGCTAGAGTAGACAATCTATTGATTTGATTGAAAAATGTCCGATTTCATCAATTTCGATGACAATAAAAATTTGGGAGTGTAAAACATTCGTTCATCATCATTCAATCCTAGGCAACGCCGGGTCTCCCTGCCAGTACATTATAAACTCTTAACTTCTGAGACGTTGAAATTTTTCTTCTCCCTACCTTTTATTTTAGACGTCCAAATGTCACTGCTCTTGAGGAGGAATCTTACTCTGAAACTTTTTGGTCTTTCTTTTTCAACAAATCTTTCTTGGGGTTGGGGTTCATACATTAGATCCATTACTTTTTCTGTCGTAAAATCAATTCTTTCTATCGTTCTGTACACTTTCTCACGCCTAACTCTATTCTCTATCTCTTCAAATCTACTATCAGACTATGTTTTGTTGCCAGATTTGGACTGGTGAATCTCTGTAATTTGAAGGCTCTTGATAAGGTGAAAAAACGTATCTGTAATATCATTGACGCCACCCTTTCCTTTTCTTTGAAACCTCACCCTTTCACTAATGTGATGTTGCTAGTCTCAGTCTTTTCTATAAATACTACTATAGCATGTGTTCTTCAGAATTGTCTTATCTATTCTCTGCTTCTTTTGTTCAAGCTCATTTGATTCACTGTTTAGTAGTCTTTATGACAACAGCATATTCTTTTAATTGTTTTGACTCGAGTATATATCCGACACAGTTAGACACAGTTAATCAACCGATAACCATATTACTCTATATAAAAGCATATAAGATATCAACGGATACAAAGAATATGCTGTTGTCATAGCCCTATTCATCAATTCGCTGTTTAATTGTTAATACAGCTTTCTATTCAAGAACCTCAGGCTTGTGGAACTCTCTTCATGCTGCCGGTTTCCCTCCTACTTATAACCTTGTCTTTTCAAGATTAAGGTCAACAGACATCTGTATTTTCGATAATTATCCTTTATAGTTGTTAGCTAATGACATCAAGTGGTTTCACGCCTTCTCTGAAGCGATTTCCATAAAAAAAGAAAGAATCACTATTTATATTCTGCTAATATCAAATGAAGATATCACTGAGACAAGAAACACAAAATATTCACGTTCTGATAACGTTAATTTCAGACAAAGCAAACGTTGATAAGAGCTGATTGGTTGGTAAATAATTTCAAATTTTGTTGCGCTAATTAAAAAAAAACTTTGTAAAAACTGGTTAATTGGAAAATGTAATCCAATTTCTTTATGTCAATTCCAGAAAAAGCTGGATTTAGTCAAAGTTGATTAAATTGTAAAATACAATCAGACATTTTTTTAAAATTATTTTTTACAAATGCAGACAAAATAGAATTGGTGAAAGCTGATTTGCAAAATAAATAAATAAATAAATTAATTCAGTTTTCGTATATTTATTTCAGCAAAAGATTACAGATCGTAACGTGATTAAGCATAAAAGATTTCGTCTTTGCTTAGCGTGTAAAGCCTAAATATAAGAAAGAACAAGTGAACACTGGAACGAGAATATCTATACAAATCAACCGCATGTAACCGGCATGTTTTGTCATATTGAAATCAAGAGAAGGCGTTTGTTTTTCTGCATTTTGCTAGTGGTATTAATCACGATTAATGTTGCATAGCTGGGGTCTTTTTATTAGATAGGATGGGGACATTCATATTAATGGAGGGAGAGAGAAGAGAGAGACATTTATACATTTTTGGAGTGTTTCTTTTTAACACATATATTAGAGAGAGGTTGATCAGTTCTCTTAACACAGGAAGGGATTGTCATTACTTATGATGGAGAGAGACATTACTTATGATGAGTTACTCAAAGTTCATTAATAACGATGATTTAATATTACCTTCAATTTGGTAGAATGATGACACGAAGACGGCAGTTACAAAAATATGAGATGTTCTTTTATTCCATTTGACCGGTCGAAATGATGATCACATCCAGGAATTCAAAGTTGTTTCTACACGTTTAAAACTTTCTAACCCTTCGCTTCTAAAGGGACCCTCCTCTGACCATGTCAGCTCTGTCTCCTATCTTCGTAACCAACTCTCCCTAACTCATGTTCGACTCTTGCTCATATATTGAGAATTCGTTTCTGCCATGGCGTCATATGTGTGTCCAAAAACGTGATCGATCCACGTGGCCTGAACATGCGTGGTTCGCACATGTTTCCAAACCATTTCTGCAGACAAAGAATTCTTACTAACCTATTTTTCGACCTAACTTATTTTTCAATATGTCTTTAATTTGCTATTGTTTGTTCTTCTCTAACTGACCTTATTTTAATTCAGTTTTCATAAAAAGAATTTAACAATTAAAATTCCTTTTACAACAACATATCTAACTATTTTATGTGAAATTCCTTTCTGAATCTATTTCTGAACCTTGCTTACAAGGTTCGAATCTCGGTCTATCCTAATCTCATTTTTACTTATCTAATGTTTTTCTTACTTACAAGGAAAGGGCTCTTTTCTTGTAACATTAATACCTCTAGCAAAATGAAGAACAAAAAAATAAAAAAAACAACAATGTAACAGAGCTGCTGACGCTAGGTTGACAGCAGCAGCCACATGCAAATGACTAAGCCGGTTGCATGGTATGACAACAGAGATAAAAAGGACACATGTGTTCAGAAAAGCAGGTATTCAAGACGTGTTCGAGATGTAGAGGATTTGAGACATGTTCAAAATACAAGAGAGCAGAAACAGATGCATTACACAAGAGCGACAGGGAAAAGCGTGTCTTAAACATGGCCGGACATGAATAGAATATCATGTGTTCAATATGGCAAAGTCTTGTTAAGCACATTTGAATACGAGAAGACTTTTGAACAAGTGGCAAAATGTTATTCTGCAAGCAACAGTAAATAAATGTTTGTATTTTCAACTGAAAAAAAGTGAGTTGAATTATTTCTTTGTTTTTGTTTCCTTGCGACTGTCTGTATACAACGTGTGGGTCCCGAGTATTGACATATGACGACTTTGAAAAGATTATTTAACACCAAAAGTCCCAGAAAAAAAATAATATAGAAAATAATTACATTGATTTAAAAGAAAATTGTAGATAGCATTATTTGTTTAGTAAATTTTTCAAATAAACCAAACGAACTTAAAGATAAAGTGATACCGAGTCTGCAGGAGATTAAACACAAAATCAGGTCAGCTTTTGGAAAATTAAAACACTTTGGCCTACAAGAATGGCTAAGTGGTTAACAATAAACTAGTCGCTTCTCAAAGATAAAAGCTAATGCCTGGGAGGACGGACTTCCTAAGACTGTACAAAATCATACTTCTGCCTAACAGAATAACGGCCAGTCACACTGATTGGCGACGACGTATTCTCGATGGGATGAAAACTAAATCAAACGGAAAAACATTAGAATCGATCTCTTTTGGGAGGGGAGCTTTATATCTGTCAGACTATGGAATTGGTTATTCCTGGGTAGTGCTAGATGGTTCACTTTCATACGCCTTATCTTTCCTCTTCAGGGAGGAATTAGTTCATTGCTAACTACTTGAGGTGGTCTAACTGCCAATGGGGCTACCCTGGCAATTTTTAATAGGCCAGAGTGCTTCTCCTTTATAGACACTGGCTTGATTCTCCCCACTTCCGACCTTGTGTCACATCTTCCTGCGATAGGAAGGAAATAAATATTAGTCCAAATAAAGAAACATGTGGGTGTGTGGCATTGGAGAATAATTAAAGACGACAGGGATGAAAACGCAGGAACACGTTCTGTCGATGATTGATGTCAATGGTCTCTCGTATTCTGTGAAAGAAAGGCTTAAATGAATGAATCAAAATCGAAACAAACATAATTAGTCCTAAAAAAAATACTTCATACTAATATAATATAATGCTGAGGTGTAACGAATAAACACAAACTGAAGCAAAGTAAGATATATAACAATGGAGTTAATTATGCAAATTTCACTTTTATAGATATACTAGCATTTCAGCCCGGCGTTGCCCGGGTGTTTGGAGGTGTATGCTGAGCAAAAAAAAAAAAAAAGAAGCGGTCAATTTTTTTAACTTTGACCCCTATTATGACCCTTTAACATTTATTGTTTTGGGCTCAAATCAAGTTATTAAGTTAGATCCATGTCCAAGGAACCTATATCTAAAATTCCAAGTGTTTAGACCAAAAATTGTCGGAGGTGTTTGGTAGAGTTCTCAAAAGTTAAATCGTTGAACTTTGACCTCTTAACAGCCAAATTTCTGGCCGAAAACCGATCACAAAAATGTTCCGAAATCTCAGTACCCTGTATATCAAATTTCGAGTCTGTAGACTTAAAATTGACAGAGTTATTGCATAGGGAAATGTACACACACAGACACACAGATACACAGATACACAGACGCGTTCACTTTTACAGATAACAGCATTTCAGCCCGGTGTTGCCCGGGTGTTTGAAGGTGTATGTTATATATATATATATATATTTCAGCCCCTTTAAGAAACTCGTTTCTTATCGTATGGCATTTTCAGTTGAATCAAGTCAGTCAATTTAGCTCTTATGCATAGATCATCATATAATGATTAGATCACTCTGACTGACGTAAAAAATATTTAAAAATAAAATGTTTAATTTCAACGTTATTTTATGCGGTTAACGGTAGCCAAATGGATATGGTCCTTGCTAATCAAGCCAGAGATGACCTGTGTCGCCGGGTTCGAATCGTGACACCCTGCACTGAAGATTCACGAAAGGATGAAACACTAGTTTCTGTAGGTATTTAATTATTTCTGTAAATAATTCTCTCTCTCTCTCTCTCTCTCTCTATATATATATATATATATATATATATATATATATATATATATATATATATATAATCCACATACAGTACTGTTTGGTTGTGTCACAACTCATCAGTGCGGCTAGACATATACATTTCCCCAGCCGTGGATCGAACCTACAACCACTGTCCAGAGGCTTCAAAAGGTGGTAGTCGGTAGGTGAGAGGTCTGAAGAGTATGACGGATGAGGCCGAGTTTTGTAGCCTAATTGGTTCAACATCTGCAGAGTTGGGTTACCAATGTGCAGTCAAGCATTGTTATGGAGGTGCATTGGGCCTTTTCTGTTGACTAATGCTGGGTGTTGTTGTCGAAGTTTCTGATGAATTTCATCCATTTGTTGACAGCACTTCTCCATTGTAATGGTTTTGCCTGAATTCAAACCTTCGTCGTTATGGTCTGAGCTTTCACCAGATGGATAAAAGTACTACAAAGTAAGCGAATTTAGAGTAAAAATGTATATGTATGCATACTCAATTTACTCCTGCCAAGGTCAGCTGCTTTTTTTTTTTTTAATTTTGAGGCTTTAGCAGCTATTTTTACTGGCTAAAATCCAAATCGAAAGTGTTCCTGCGTTACAAATACCCTATATATCAAGTTTCAAGTGTGTAGACCACTTATTCAGAAAAGAGTCTGGTAGAGACGTTTCGCATACACAACAACAAGCTCACTTATATATATATATATATATATATATATATATATATATATATATATATATATATATATATATATATATATATATATAGGCCGCCCGCTGGTACCTGTCACAAAATACACTTAAATATGATATTTTAATTAATGCAAACTTTATATTTATTATTATAGAGCAAATGTTTTATTGATTATTATTTCGTGCCCAAAATATATAGTAAAGATTTCAAAAGTAAAAAAAAAAAAAAAATGACTTTGGTGCCATCAGCTGGAATCAAAATCAAAACATTCAGCATACCAGCCTTAATCGTTACTTAACGCTTCAGCTTCCATTATTCAACACTTCAGCTCCCATTTGAATTTGGTAGATACGTTTTGTACATACACCGACAAGGTTGCTTTTATATATATATATATATATATATATATATATATATATATATATATATATATATATATATATATATATATATATCCATGTGCTAGAACGTTTTCATCTTAAATTTTACGCAATTATGCAGAATGTAGAAACTATGCATGAATAGAATTCAGCATCATCATAAAATGAAACCAATCATCTAATAAAACCATAAAATTAATTAATGCTCGTTTTTCAAAAGAATATGCAAATTAGTTAACATTTATGTAGTCGTTCTCATATCCATGACTGAGTATATTAAAAAGTTCGTTTCAATAATTTTCAAATAAAAAAGTAGGCCTTTAATATCAATGTCAGAGCGAGAAAAACTCAGCTTTCTAGATATTTATATAGATATATATAAAAATAAGTAAGTGGGCTAGAACGTTTTCATCCTAAATTCTATGCAATTGTGCAGAATGTAGAAACTATGCAAAAATAGAATTGAGCATAATAGTGAAATGAAACCAATTATCTAATAAGAAACCATTAAAATGAATAATTGATTAATGGACTCTCGTTTTTCAAAGGAATATGCAAATTAGTTAACCTTCATGACTGAGTATATTAAGAAGTTTGTTTTAATAATTTTTAAGTTGAAATGCAAAATGTTCATTTCAACTTGCCGAGATATTTCTAATACTTTTGTGCATGCGCAAATTCATTCATAGCTGGAAGTAGCTTAATTTTAAATATTTCATATCTATCTGTCGAGAGCTCAAACGGTAAGGGATATGGCTGGATGCGGCTGGGGTGTTAAATGCTTTTGGTTTTGATTCTAACTGATAGCACTCAAGTCATTTTTTTTTATTTGAAATTAGTACTATATATTAGGCACAATATAATATTCAATAGAGAATTGGCTCTGTAATAATAAATATGAAACCTGTATGAATTAAAGCCCCCCCATCCACCAGTTACATTATATTACAGTTTTACTTGCGCCGGTGTCGTCTGATGGAAGTTCCGTAACATGTGATATTCAAGGAATATTGTTGCTTATCAGATGTGTGATCAAATTTAATTCAACATGGAGATCGTTGTTAGTAGAATTGGAATAGATTTGAAATGAAGTTAAAACTTTTTTTTTAATTATTCATAATTCGTGAAACATGTTTTTCGGAAAAGATTTTTAAAATTCGTTAATTTTAAGACATTTGTTGTAGAATCAGTAGTTGTGAATTGTAAAGCTTTTTTGTATCCAGAGGAAAGCAAAGGCCTTAAAATTTATAAAATGAATTTATAAAAAGATGAAAATTCAGGATTTTAGTCGTTTCCATGAATTTAAAAATCGAAGCTTGACATTTGTTTTATAATTCTAATATTTTTGTATGCGTTGGTTGAGAGATTTTTTAAAAAGAAAATTCATTGGAGCAATGCTGTTATATTGAGGAAAAAACGAAGAAAGGAAAGGAGCTGAGTAAAGCAAGAACCGGCAAAAGAAAAAAGAACGAGAAACGAAACGAAAGAAAAGACGAAAAAAAAAGAAAGAAATAAATCTGGAAAGAATGAAAGCAAGAAAAGGGTGTGATAAAAAAACAAAATGAAGGTGGTCGAAATAATGAAAGAACGAAAGAACGAAAGATGGATGGGACGAAATAATGAACGAAAGAAAGAGAAATCAAATGAGGTGGTTGATTATAAAAAACGGAAGCTGACAAAAGCAACAATAACGAAAGAAATAAAGAATTAAACAATTAACGAGATAATGAAAAGAAGAAAGAACGAAGGAAAGAAACAAGGGAGGAACAAAGAAAGAAATGAAAGAAGTAACAAAAAAGAAAGAAGGAAAGAAAGAATGAAATAAAGGAAGGAAGAAAGAAAAATGAATCGAAAGAAAGAAAGAACGAACGAAAGAAAGAATGAAAAAAATAAATGAAAGAAATAACGAAAGAAAATGAAAGAAAGGGGATGAAAGAAAAAAGAAAGAATGAAAGAAATAACGAGAGAAAGAAAACATTAAAGAAAGGAAGTAAAAAAAATGAAAAAAGAACCAAGGAAAGAAAGAAGGAAAGAAAAATGAATGAAAGAACCTACGAAAGAAATAATGAGCGAAAGAAAGAAACGAAGAAAGAAAAAAAGAGTGTGATGTAATAAAATGAGGCGAGGGGGATTAGAGCAAGCAAAAGCTGACAAAAGAACCAAAAAATGGCAAAAAAATATGAATCCTATTTGGCAGTCAATAAAATTGAGCTAATTCAATATTTCAATGAATTGATTGCTTTTCAATGGAAAAAAATACACCGAACAATACTTCTGTGTCCGACTTGAAGAATAAACACTGAAAACAGAAATGCCAAAAATGCTGAAACAAAAATAGCCAAAAAAAAAAAAAAACTAATAAAAATCTTTAAAATAATTCAGCCAAAACACAAGAACGTTACAAAAACGCACAGTAATAATAATTTCGTACAAAGTAAAGCAGAAATCATCGACATACTCTATTTCTCCCCTTCTTTTGTTTCCACATCTCTCTCTCTCCCTCCCTCTCTCTCTCTCTCTCTCTCTCTCTCTCTCGTTTTCTCACATATGTTACTTTCATATACGACTAGCAGTATTACCCGACATTGCTCAGGGGTTGCTTTGATTCCTTTTTTATGCTTACTTTGATCCGTATCTTTGGTAATTAAAATCACTTTTTTTTATAATCCTAAAATTATTTTAGTAAATTTCGGTTATATTGCCACCTTACTGATCAACGTAGCCCCCCCCCCCATACGCACACAGTGGATGCAACGTACCAGCAACAATCCAATTTCTCTGCTTTGTCCCCTTAGCAGTTATTCTTCCAGCTCAAAACCAGCGAACCCACACCAGCCTCACGTCTCTCCTCAGATCTACCGGACCAGAAGATCGTGTAGCCTGACTCACGCTTAACCAGTTGATCCTCACCTGCGAAACAGGTCTTTGCAATTCCTTTGCCAAAATTGCAGTCTTCCGTTCTAGTCTTTTATCATTGTCAATAAATTTGATCACATTCCAACAACAAAGCTGGAGTAAGTGCCGTTTAGCATATCCTCTGTTCCTGCTTTGTTTAGAACGCATTTTCTTGTACCCCCCCCCCCAAATTCTTGGGTGAGCAGTGCTCTCCTGAAAAGGGCTGTGCAGTCACATAAAAGCCCCACGGAGCACACAACTGCGTAAGTATTGTTGCAAAAAGCGATGTTAGGATAGGCCTTTTGTCGCCTATTGTTACTACATGCTTCCAGCCTATCAGGTCTACACGCATCACAACTTTTTCTATCGCCACAGGACTTCTTTTTTGTTGGGTGTAGACAAGTGATATTGTCTGAGGTTTGAACGATAGTTAAGTGTCTCTCTCAGTTCAAAATGCTGAGATCCAGTAACAAGCAAGAGCAAGATAGCCAGCAACAAGTAAAACTACAGACCAACTTAATGCGGGTACTGGTCTTTGCTTTATGTTTTTTTTTAATCAGAGATTTGCTTCTCCTAGAGAGGTTGCATTCACCACGGCTTACTCTCTCTACCCCCATGCCATTCGATCTATGACTAGAACTAAAAGTTGTTGGGCATCAAAACATACTCCACACGCTGATAGGTCATGCATGCCGCGCTGAAAGGCCTAATATATGCCCCGCCCCCCCACATATATATATATATATATATATATATATATATATATATATATATATATATATATATATATATATATATATATATATAAATACCTCTCATCCTTTTTTTATTTTAAAAGATAGAATCGCCCGATCGTGAAGACAAGATTCAAATAAGCAAGGACGGTTGGACAGTTCACAGAGTTTTACAATTATATATATATATATATATATATACAGAGAGAGAGAGAGAGAGAGAGAGAGAGAGAGAGAGAGAGAGAGAGAGAGAGAGATATTGTGTGTGTGTGTGTGTGTGTGTGTGTATCGAACTACGCCTGGCAAGTTAAAAATTTTTTCAATTTTGACCCTTTAGCAGCTCCTTTTTCCGACTAAACCTTACTACCTAGCTCTATTTACGTATCGAAAACTATCGAAGTAAATACTGAAAAGAGATACATAAAATTTTATATATATATATATATATAGAAGTGAAACAAAAATTTTATATATATATATATATAGAAGTGAAACACGAATTACCATTAGCATATAAGCGACGCTCTTTGTGTAAACAAATCGAGCGGAGGTATTTCGAACGATATCAAAACATCGTTAAACTCACTACTCGTTCAAGCAGCCGCCAATAGCGTAATGGTTAGGAGCCTTGACTGCCGTACAAACGGTCGGGTTTCAATCCTGGCTTGAGGTAGTTGCCTGTCTAGCCGCACTGATGAGCTGTGAAACAGCGAAACAGTACTGTATGTGGATGACTATAGTGCTCCTCACCTTGAGTTGAGCATATTGAGAAGTGAAACACGAATTACCATTAGCATATAAGCGACGCTCTTTGTGTAAACAAATCGGGCGGAGGTATTTCGAACGATATCAAAACATCGTTAAACTCACTACTCGTTCAAGCAGCCGCCAATAGCGTAATGGTTAGGAGCCTTGACTGCCGTACAAACGGTCGGGTTTCAATCCTGTAAAGTGATTTTCAATTTAAAAATTTAAAAAAATTTTTTTAAATTTAAAAATCAAATTTTAATTAAATTAAAAATCAGTTTCATAAGAAGGAACAACAACAAAGTCAATTATCTGTACGATCGTTTCGGAAATCCGTGCTTTTTATTTGTGGTATACATGAAGTTATGTAGAACAATTATATATAGTTTTTTTGGTAAGCACGGTCTCCTCATCAGCAAATTTAGGAGGATTTTTATTGAATTTAAAAGACACCATAAATAAACCTAGCATTAAAAGTAAGGCAGATGAATCTGAAAAAATTGAAATAAAAGGTTTGGATTTAAAATTTATAAGAAAATTAATATAGGTTATAGATAGAAATGAGTAGAAAAAATAATTTTTTTTTTTTTTTTTCAGCAGCCGCCAATATTGTTTTTTTTTTTTTTTTTTTTTTCAGCAGCCGCCAATAGCGTAATGGTTAGGAGCCTTGACTGCCGTACAGACGGTCGGGTTTCAATCCTGGCTTGAGTCAGTTGCCTGTCTAGCTGCACTGATGAGCTGTGAACTGTATGTGGATGACTATATATATATATATATATATATATATATATACGAGGGCCGCGCAATAAATAGTGCCCCTGACTTACTTTCCGTTGTCTGATCTAGCTGAAATTTTGCATGGGCAATGATTTATATCTCTACGGGTTATCTGGCAAATTACAGCTCTGAACTAATTGTGGTTTCTGTTTTACAGGTGTTTGAACTGAGTCAGGTGTGAAATGGAGCCTGTTGAATGTCGAGCAGTGATCCGGTTTTTGTGTTTGAAACGGCACACACCACAGGAGACTTTTGATGAAATGAAAGAAACTTATGGTGATAATGCCCCATTATATGACCTTGTAAAATGCTGGTTTTGTGAATTCAAACATGGCCGGAAGTCTGTGGAAACAGCTCCCAGACCTGGTCGCCCTCCTTCTACCATTGATGAGGCATTCATCCATCAAGTTGAGGCTGCCATTTTGGAAGATTGGCGCATTACTATTCGCCAAATAGCTCAAGATGTAAAGATTCATACAGGGTCTTGGAAACTATCATTCATGACCATTTGCATATGCATAAGGTGTCTGCCAGATGGATTCCCACGTTGCTAACACTATTCCAGAAGCGAGAACGCGTCGAGTGCTTGAAGATGAATTTGGAGATGTGCCAAGAAGATGAATCAAAGTTTTTCAAAAGACTGATTACACAGGATGAAACCTGGGTCCATCACTATGATCCAGAGACAAAAGCCCAGTCAATGCAGTGGAAGCACTTGGACTCACCACTTCCAAAGAAGGCAAGGGCGCAGCCCTTCGCTGGCAAGGTCATGCTCACAGTCTTCTGGGACCAGCACGGAGTAGTGAGTACAGATTTCCTGGTAAAGAGTACCACAATCACAGGAGCCTATTATGCTTCACTTTTGAGGAAATTAAGAGGCGGGGCAAGATCAGCAATGGTACCCTCCTCCTGCAGGACAATGCTCTGGTCCATAACTTGCATGTCGCCAGATCAGAAGCACGGGCGTGTGGTTATGAAATCCTTCCCCATCCTTCCTACTCTCCTAACCTTGCATCCTCTGACTTTCACCTCTTCCCAGCCATGAAGTTGTTTTTGAAAGGAAAGCGTTTCCCAGACGATGCAGCCTTGATTTTTGAAGTCACGTCGTGGTTGGAGGACCAACCTGGGGTGTTCTTCAAAAACGGTCTCCAGAGCTGCATCAAACGATGGGAGAAATGCATAACTTTGGGTGGTTTCTATGTGGAGAAAGACTAATAACTGTGCCAAGTTTCGTTGCTCTACTGCTATGGGAAGTGGGTCAGGGGCATTACTTATTGCACGCTCCTCGTATATATGTTTATGCCTCTATCTCCCTCTCTCTTTGTTTCACTCGCTTTTGGTTTTATGTTTCTCATTATCTCTCTCTCCTTCTCTCTCACATACATTCGCCTCCTTTCTATTTCTCTCTATTACTACACCTATATTTAACTTTCATCTGGTCCCTGTTTTCTTCTTCTTCTTCTTCTTCTTCTTCTTCTTCTTCTTCTTCTTCAATTTCTCTTAGATTCTTTCTCTCCCTATCTCTCCTTTCTCTTTGTTTAATTCTTCTCCCTCCCATTGTCTGTTCATCTTTCATAATTTCTCTCCCTCCCCCCTCTCCATTTTCTACAACTACTTTTCACTCTTACCCTTACTCTCTCTTTTCAGTTTCTCTCAGATTGTTTGTCTTCCTCTCTCTCTCTCTCTCTCTCGCTCTCTCTCCGTTTCCATCAGTCGCTTTATTCTTTCTTTCCTCATCATTTATATATGTCTCTCCTGAGTGTTCCGCCTTCCTGGCCTGAAATGCACCAAAAATTGATGTTATTATTTCTCCTTTTCCCTTCGCAAAACTCAATCATCTTCTGCAAAGTAAAAAAGCAAAAACAATTTTCCTCTACAAAACAATCAAACAAAACACCATGAATACATATCTGAAGATATGAAGAACTTGAAGCATACAAACTGTTTTCCAAAATTACTGGAATCTGCATTAAATAACCCAAAATGGGTTGATATGCCGTAAAACAAAACAAAACAAGACAAAACAAAAACAAATCCACCCTCTCTTTATCCCCCTCCTTTTTTTCTCTTTTGCTTTATTTCACTCCCACCTTTTCGCTCTTGTCTCTCTATCTCTCTGGTTATATTTTACACACACACACACACACACACACACACACACACACACACACACACACACACACACACACACACACACACACTATATCTCTTCTCTCTGTTTCTCTCTATTTTTAGATTTATCTTTCACTCTTTCTTTTCTTTTTCAGTTTCTCTAAGAGTTTTGTTTCCCCCTCTCCATCTCTTTCTTTCTCCGTCTCTCTCTATCTGTTTCCTACAGCTTCTCATTCTTTTTGTTTGCCTCCATATCACTGTCTCTGCTTTTCTTTTTCCACATCACTTATTGTATATCTCCCAATCTTTGCCCTCTCTTTCTGTTCCTCCCAGCCTCTCTAACCTTTTAAATAAAACTCACCTCTCTCTTTCTCTACATTTGTCTCTCTTTCTCAGCCACACACACACACACACACACACACACACACACACACTCTCTCTCTCTCTCTCTCTTTCTCTCTCTCTCTCTCTATTTTGTCTCCTTCCTAGTATTCTTGCAATCTCAATAAATCATGAATTTATGACACATCTCACACATAGGTTGACCCTCAGAAATTGAGTAGGGAAATTACAATATATCAAACACCACAATTCCATGAGCATTTGATGTCCAATGTGATTTATAATATAGATGTAATAATATTTACATGTCAGCGTGCAAAGATACAGTTACTATGGTAAATTTCCCTGCAAGATTAAAAATTAGGTAGATGCACCATGTTTTTTTTTGTTTGTTTTTTTTTGCAGAGGACGCCACCGTTTATCAAGACACAGGAGCCACTCAAGGATGAGAGTTAATGAGTGACTCGCTGTCATGAACAGTAATGGTGGAAATTGGATAGAAATTGACTATTTACATGGACGACTCAACATGAATTTGTTTATGTAGGACTTGAAAACGATCAAGTTATAGTCAGCTGGGAAGCATCCCCGTGGTATTGGGTTCCATAGATGAGCAGCTCTTGGAATGAAGCTTTGATTGTCGTATTTTAAGGGAAAATGCTGGCTGTGGTAGTAGCTAGGCAAGTAAATGTTTTACAGGGAGAGGGCATAGATTGAAGTCCAACCCAGCATCTGCTATGAAAATAACAATAGAGCAGAGAGAGAGAGAGAGAGAGAGACCCGCTACGTTACGTCTCTTCTGTTAGAAAGAGGTAACAGTGAGGAAAAGAGGACATCAGATTTTGAAGCCGGTTTTGTTACCTTTAAAGGCAGGAAAAGGTGCTATGAACAGCCCCTTTCCAGACGTGGCAATAGTACTCCATTTTATGACATATTTGGCTCTTAGGCAGAGGATTTAGGCAGGTAAAGTTTCACGACCACATAAGGAAATAAAAAAAATATTCTGTATTTCGAGAAGGACCATTTACTAAGCTGTTGTTTTAATGCCTTATTTTCTGCTAATGGCAAAGGAGAAAGACATCCTGAAACTACAATCATCATTATTTCTTAATTTATAATCGATTCTTAATCATTTCTTTACATGTGCTCTCGTTTCCAAGCTTCCCAACGAACTCCCCACTTCTTTTTCTCATTCTGTCACACAGAATTTAGTTTTTTAATGTATCAACGTTTCCCCACCAACTACTTTCTCTCTCTCTCCCCTCTCTCTCCCCCTCTCCCCCTTCCCCCTCTCCCTCCCTCCCTCCCTCCTTATATATATAATAGATATCATACCTTAATCTCCCTTGTCTTATATTAAAACTTGGTATTAAAGGTCTTGGAAGCCTCATTAAAAATTTAAAAACTTTGAATAAACAGACAAAACTGTTTTTAGAACACATTAAGATGCAAAAAAATTATTAAAAGAAGAAAAACACAATTATTCAAATTTCTTTTTCCTATCCTTTTTTTTAAATTGAAACATTTCTTATTAATTTTGGACTATATCAGGTTCATCATCAGAGAACGAAAGAGTTCATTTGTTCGTTTTTTATTTGTTTCGCGAATAAAATCCGTTTATTATACTGTTGGTTGGTAAACATATAAAGGGCCATGGAATTCTACTGAGTGAGCTTTTTTAAACGTGTGTCCGTGATTCATTTCCAAATCATAGTATTTTTATCTATTTATTTATTTATTATACTTATCTATATGTTAACAATTTTTGTCTATATGTTTATTATTTTTATCTATTTATGTATCACTTTTATCTATATATTTATTAGTATTATCTATACGTTTATTATTTTTATCTATATCCTTATTATTTTTATCTATTAATGTATCATTTTTATCTCTATATATTTATTATTATTATCTATATATTTATTATTTTTATAAATACGTTTATTATTTGTATTTATTATTTTATTTGTATGTTTATCATTTTTATCTATTTATTTATTTTTTTATTTATATATTTATGTTTATAATTTTTATGTATATTCTTTATTTTTATCTATTTATTTATTATTTTTATCTATTTATTTATTACTTTTATCTATACGTCTATTATTTTTATCTATTTACTTATTATTTTTATGTATGTATTTATTATTTTTGTCTATATGTTTATTATTTTTATCTATTTATTATTTTTATTTATATATTTATTACTTTTATCTGTATATTTATTATTTTTAAATAGATAATAATAATAAATATATAGATAAAAATAACAAATATATAGATAAAAACAATAAATAAATAGATAAAAATAATAAACATATAAATAAAAATAATAAATATATTAATAAAGATTATAAATATATAGATAAAAATAATAAATAAAAGGAAAAAAATAATAAACATATAGATAAAAGTAATAACTAGAAAAAAATAATAAATAGATAAAAATCAGAAATATATAGATAAAAATAACAAATAAATATCAACTAATAAATATATAGATAGAAATAATAAATAGATAAACTAATCAATATATCGATAAAAATAATAACTAGATAAAAATAATAAATATATAGATAAAAATAATAAATAGATAAAAATAATAAATATATAGATAAAAATAATAAATAGATAAAAATAATAAATATATAGATAAAAATAATAAATAGATAAAAATAATAAATATATAGATAAAAATAATAAATAGATAAAAATAATAAATATATAGATAAAAAAAATAAATAGATAAAAATAATAAATATATAGATAAAAATAATAAATAGATAAAAATAATAAATAGATAAAAATAATAAATATATAAAAATACTAAATAGATAATAATAATAAATAGATAAAAATAAAAAATATATAGATAAAAATATTAAATATATAGATAAACATAATAAAGAGATAAAAATAATACATATATAAAAATAATACATAGATAAACATAATAAATAGATAAAAATAATAAATAGATAAAAATAATAAATAGATAAAAATAATAAATAGATAAACAGAATAAATAGATAAAAATAATAAATAGATAAAATCATAAATAGATAACAATAATAAATAGATAAAAATAATAAATATATAAAAATAATAAATAGATAAACATAAAAAATAGATAAAAATAATGAATACATATATAAAAATAAGAAATATATAAAAATAATAAATAGATAAAAATAATACATATATAAAAATAATAAATAGATAAACATAATAAATAGATAAAAATAATGAATATATAGATAAAGATTATAAATAGATAAAAATAATGAATATATAAAAATAATATATACATATATAAAAATAATAAATATATATAAAAGAATAAATAGATAAAAATAATAAATGGATAAACATAATAAATAGATAGAAATAATAAATATATAAAAATAATGAATAGATACAAATAATAAATACATATATAAAAATAATAAATATGTAAAAATAATAAATATATAAAAAATAAATAGAAAGAAATAATAAATACATATATAAAAATAATAAATATATAGATAAACATAATAATAGATAAAAAAAATAAATATGTAAAAATAATAAATAGATAAAAATAATAAATATATAGATTAACATAATAAATAGAAAAAAATAATAAATATATAAAAATAATAAATAGATAAAAATAATAAATCGATAAAAATAATAAATAGATAAAAATAATAAATATATTGAAACAAATAATAAATATATAGATAAAAATAATAAATAGATAAAAATAATAAATAGATAAATATAATATATAGATAAAAATAATATATAGATAAAAAAAAATAGATAAAAATAATAAATAGATAGAAATAATGAATAGATAAAAATAATAAATAGATAAAAATAATAAATAGATAAAAATAATAAAAAGATAAAAACAATAAATATATAGATAAACATAGTAAATAGATAAAAATAATACATATATAAAAATAATAAATAGATAAAAATAATACTTTTATTAAAAAAATAAATAGATAAAAATAATAAATAGATAAAAATAATAAATAGATAAAAATAATAAATAGATAAAAATAATAAATATATAAAAAAAATAAATATATAAAATACTAAATATATAGATAAAAATAATAAATAGATAAAAAAATAAATAGATACAAATAATAAATAGATAAAAATAATAAATATATAGATAAACATAATAAATAGATAAAAATAATAAATATAAAAATAATAAATAGAAAAAAATAAGAAATAGATAAAAATAATAAATAGATAAAAATAATAAATATATAGATAAAAATAATAAACAGATAAAAATAATAAATAGATAAAAATAATAAATAGATAAAAAATAAATAGATAAAAATAATAAATATAAAGATAAACATAATACCTAGATAAAAATAATACATATATAAAAATAATAAATAGATAAAAATTATAACTATATAGATAAAAATAATAAATAGATAAAAATAATAAATAGATAAAAAAAAATAAATAGATAAAAATAAGAAATATATAAAAATAATAAATAGAAAAAAATAATAAATAGATAAAATAATAAATAGATAAAAATAAAAAATAGATAAAAAATATATATATACAACCAATAAATAGATAGAAATAATAAATTGATAAAAATAATACATAGATGAAAATAATAAATAGATAAAAATAATAAAAAGATAAAAATAATAAATAGATAAAACATTAAATAGATAAAAACATAAATATATAAAAATAATAAATATATAGATAAACATAATAAATAGATAAAAATAATATATAGATAAAAAATAAATAGATAAAAATAATACATAGATAAAAATAATGAATAGATAAAAATAATAAATACATAAAAATAATAAATAGAAAAAAATAATAAATAGATAAAAATAATAAATAGATAAAAATAATAAATAGATAAAAATAGTAAATATATAGATAAAAATAATAATTATATATATAAAAATATTAAATACATAAAAAAAATAAATATATAGATACAAATAATAACTATATAGATAAAAATAATAAATATATACATAAAAATAATAAATATATAAAAATCATAAATAGATAACAATAATAAATAGATAAAAATAATAAATAGATAAAAATAATAAATAGATAAAAATAATAAATAGACAAAAATAAATAGATAACAATAAAAAATAGATAAAAATAATGAATAGATAAAAATAATAAATAGATAGAAATAATAAATAGATAAAAATAATAAATATATAGATAAACATAATAAATAGATAAAAATAATAAATAGATAAAAATAATTAATAGATAAACATAATACATACATAAAAATAATAAATATATAAAAATAATAAATAGATAAAAATAATAAATATATGGATAAAAATATTAAATAGATAAAAATAATAAATATATAGATAAAAATAATAAATATATATATAAAAATATTAAATACATAAAAATAATAAATATATGGATACAAATAATAACAATATAGATAAAAATAATAAATATATACATAAAAATAATAAATATATAAAAATCATAAATAGACAACAATAATAAATAGATAAAAATAATAAATAGATAAAAATAATAAATAGATAAAAATAATAAATAGACAAAAATAAATAGATAAAAATAAAAAATAGATAAAAATAATGAATAGATAAAAATAATAAATAGATAAAAATAATAAATATATACATAAAAATAATAAATATATAAAAATCATAAATAGATAACAATAATAAATAGATAAAAATAAACAATAGATAAAAATAATAAATAGATAAAAAAAATAAATAGACAAAAATAAATAGATAAAAATAAAAAATAGATAAAAATAATAAATAGATAAAAATAATAAATAGATAAACATAATAAATACATAAAAATAATAAATATATAAAAATAATAAATAGATAAAAATAATAAATATATAGATAAAAATAATAAATAGATAAAAATAATAAATAGATAAAAATAATAAATAGACAAAAACTAAATAGAGAAAAATAATAAATATATAGATAAACATAATACCTAGATAAAAATAATACATATATAAAAATAATAAATAGATAAAAATTATAAATATATAGATAAAATAATAAATAGATAAAAATAATAAATAGATAAAAAAAAATAAATAGATAAAAATAATAAATTGATAAAAAAAATACATAGATGAAAATAATAAATAGATAAAAATAATAAAAAGATAAAAATAATAAATAGATAAAATAATAAATAGATAAAAAAATAAATATTTAAACATAATAAATATATAGATAAACATAATAAATAGATAAAAATAATAAATAGATAAATATAATAAATAGATAAAAAAATAAATATATAAAAATTATAAATAGATAAAAATAATAAATAGATAAACATAATAAATACATATATAAAAATTACAAAAATATATAGATAAACATAACAAATAGATAAAAATAATAAATAGATAAAAATAATAAATAGATAAAAATAATAAATATATAAAAATAATAAATATATAGATAAACATAATAAATATATAAAAATAATAAATAGAAAAACATAACAAATAGATAAAAATAATAAATATATAAAAATAATAAATATATAGATAAAAATAATAAATAAATAAAAATAATAAATCGATACAAATAATAAATAGATAAAAATAATAAATATATAAATATAATAAATATATAGATAAAAATAATAAATATATAAAAATAATAAATATATAGATAAACATAATTAATAGATAAAAATAATAAATAGATAAAAATAATCAATAGTTAAAAATAATAAATAGATAAAAATAATAAATAGATAAAAAAAATAAATAGATAAAAATAATAAATATATACATAAACATAATAAATATATAAAAATTATACATATATGAACATAATAAATAGATAAAAATAATAAATCGATAAAAGTAATAAATAGAAAAAAATAATAAATAGATAAAAATAAGAAATATATAGATAAAAATAACAAATAAATATAAACTAATAAATATATAGATAGAAATAATAAATAGGTAAACTAATAAATATATCGATAAAAATAAGAACTAGATAAAAATAATAAATATATATATAAAAATAATAAATAGATAAAAATAATACATATATAGATAAAAATAATAAATAGATAAAAATAATAAATAGATAAAAATAATAAATATATAATAATAATAAATAGATAAAAATAAAAAATATATAGATAAAAATATTAAATATATAGATAAACATAATAAAGAGATAAAAATAATAAATACATATATAAAAATAATACATATATAATAATAATAATAAATAGATAAACATAAGAAATAGATAAAAATAATAAATAGATGAAAATGATAATTAGATAAAAATAATAAATTGATAAAATCATAAACAGATAAAAATAATAAATAGATAAAAATAATAAATATATAGATAAACATAATAAATAGATAAAAATAATGAATATATAAAAATAATAAATACATATATAAAATAATAAATATATAAAAAGAATAAATAGATAAAAATAATAAATGGGTAAAAATAATAAATAGATAAAAATAATAAATAGATAAAAATAATAAATAGATAAAAATAATAAATACATATATAAAAATAATAAATATATAAAAATAATAAATAGATAAAAATAATAAATATATAAAAATAATAAATAGATAAAAATAATAAATACATATATAAAAATAATAAATATATAAAAATAATAAAAAGATAAAAATAATAAATACATACATAAAAATAATAAATAGATAAAAATAATAAATATATAAAAAATAAATAGATAGAAATAATAAATACATATATAAAAATAATAAATAGATAAAAAAAATAAATATGTAAAAAAAATAAATAGATAAAATAATAAATATATACATAAAAATCATAAATAGATAAAAATAATAAATAGATACAAATAATAAATATATAGATAAAAATAATAAATAGATAAAAATAATAAATAGATAAAAATAATAAATAGAAAAAATAATAAATATATAAAAATAATAAATAGATAAAAATAATAAATAGAAACAATAATAAATAGATAAAAATAATAAATAGATAAAAATAATAAATAGATAAAAATAATAAATAGATAAACATAATAAATAGATAAAAATAATAAATATATAAAAATAATAAATATATAAAAATAATAAATAGATAAAAATAATAAATAGATAAAAATAATAAATAGATAAAAATAATAAATTGATAAAAATAGTAAATATATAGATAAAAATAATAAATATATATATAAATATATTAAATACATAAAAATAATAAATATATAGATAAAAATAATAAATATATAGATAAAAATAATAAATATATACATAAAAATAATAAATAGATAAAAATCATAAATAGATAACAATTATAAATAGATAAAAATAATAAATAGATAAAAATAATAAATAGATAAAAATGATAAATAGATAAAAATAAATAGATAAAAATAAAAAATAGATAAAAATAATAAATAGATAAAATTAATAAATAGATAGAAATAATAAATATATAAAAATAATAAATATATAGATAACCACAGGAAATAGATAAAAATAATAAATAAATAAATAAAAATAATAAATAGAGAAACATAATAAATAGATAAAAATAATAAATATATAAAAAAAATAAATATATAAAAATAATTAATAGATAAAAAATAAATAGATAAAAATAATAAATATATAGATAAACATAATAAATAGATAAAAATAATACATATATAAAAATAATAAATAGATAAAAATTATAAATATATAGATAAAAATTATAAATAGATAAAAATAATAAATAGATAAAAATATTAAATAGATAAAAATAATAAATAGATAAAAATAATAAATAGATAAAAATAACAAACATATATATATATAAATAATAAATATATAGATAAACATAATAAAAAGATAGAAATAATAAATAGACAAAATAATAAATAGATAAAACAAATAAATATATTAAAATAATAAATATATAGATAAACATAATAAATAGATAAAAATAATAAATAGATAAAAATAATAAATATATAGATAAACATAATAAATAGATAAAAATAATGAATATATAAAAATAATAAATACATATATAAAATAATAAATATATAAAAAGAATAAATAGATAAAAATAATAAATGGGTAAAAATAATAAATAGATAAAAATAATAAATAGATAAAAATAATAAATAGATAAAAATAATAAATACATATATAAAAATAATAAATATATAAAAATAATAAATAGATAAAAATAATAAATATATAAAAATAATAAATAGATAAAAATAATAAATACATATATAAAAATAATAAATATATAAAAATAATAAAAAGATAAAAATAATAAATACATACATAAAAATAATAAATAGATAAAAATAATAAATATATAAAAAATAAATAGATAGAAATAATAAATACATATATAAAAATAATAAATAGATAAAAAAAATAAATATGTAAAAAAAATAAATAGATAAAATAATAAATATATACATAAAAATCATAAATAGATAAAAATAATAAATAGATACAAATAATAAATATATAGATAAAAATAATAAATAGATAAAAATAATAAATAGATAAAAATAATAAATAGAAAAAATAATAAATATATAAAAATAATAAATAGATAAAAATAATAAATAGAAACAATAATAAATAGATAAAAATAATAAATAGATAAAAATAATAAATAGATAAAAATAATAAATAGATAAACATAATAAATAGATAAAAATAATAAATATATAAAAATAATAAATATATAAAAATAATAAATAGATAAAAATAATAAATAGATAAAAATAATAAATAGATAAAAATAGTAAATTGATAAAAATAGTAAATATATAGATAAAAATAATAAATATATATATAAATATATTAAATACATAAAAATAATAAATATATAGATAAAAATAATAAATATATAGATAAAAATAATAAATATATACATAAAAATAATAAATAGATAAAAATCATAAATAGATAACAATTATAAATAGATAAAAATAATAAAGAGATAAAAATAATAAATAGATAAAAATAATAAATAGATAAAAATAAATAGATAAAAATAAAAAATAGATAAAAATAATAAATAGATAAAATTAATAAATAGATAGAAATAATAAATATATAAAAATAATAAATATATAGATAACCATAAGAAATAGATAAAAATAATAAATAAATAAATAAAAATAATAAATAGAGAAACATAATAAATAGATAAAAATAATAAATATATAAAAAAAATAAATAGATAAAAATAATTAATAGATAAAAAATAAATAGATAAAAATAATAAATATATAGATAAACATAATAAATAGATAAAAATAATACATATATAAAAATAATAAATAGATAAAAATTATAAATATATAGATAAAAATTATAAATAGATAAAAATAATAAATAGATAAAAATATTAAATAGATAAAAATAATAAATAGATAAAAATAATAAATAGATAAAAATAACAAACATATATATATATAAATAATAAATATATAGATAAACATAATAAAAAGATAGAAATAATAAATAGACAAAATAATAAATAGATAAAACAAATAAATATATTAAAATAATAAATATATAGATAAACATAATAAATAGATAAAAATAATAAATAGATAAAAATAAATAGATAAAAATAAAAAATAGATAAAAATAATAAATAGATAAAATTAATAAATAGATAGAAATAATAAATAGATAAAAATAATAAATATATAGATAACCATAAGAAATAGATAAAAATAATAAATAAATAAATAAAAATAATAAATAGAGAAACATAATAAATAGATAAAAATAATAAATATATAAAAAAAATAAATAGATAAAAATAATAAATAGATAAAAAATAAATAGATAAAAATAATAAATAAATAGATAAACATAATAAATAGATAAAAATAATACATATATAAAAATAATAAATAGATAAAAATTATAAATATATAGATAAAAATTATAAATATATAAAAATAATAAATAGATAAAAATAATAAACAGATAAACATAATAAATATATAAAAATGATAAACAGATAAAAATAATAAATAGATAAAAATAATAAATAGATAAAAATAATAAATAGATAAAAAATAAATATATAAAAGCAATAAATAGATAAAAATAATAAATTGATAAAAATAATACATAGATAAAAATAATAAATAGATAAAAATAATAAATAGATAAAAATAATAAATAGATAAAAATAATAAATATATATATATATAAATAATAAATATATAGATAAACATAATAAAAAGATAGAAATAATAAATAGACAAAATATTAAATAGATAAAAAAATATATATAAAAATAATAAATATATAGATAAACATAATAAATAGATAAAAATAATAAATATATAAAAATAATAAATAGATAAAAATAATAAATAGATAAAAATAATAAATAGATAAAAATCATAAATATATAGATAAACATAATAAATAGATAAAAATAATAAATATATAAAAATAATAAATAGATAAAAATAATAAATAGATAAAAATAATAAATAGATAAAAATAATAAATATATAGATAAAAATAATAAAGAGATAAAAATAATAAATCGATACAAATTATAAATAGATAAAGATAATAAATATATAAATATAATAAACTTATAGATAAAAATAATAAATATATAAAAATAATAAATATATAAAAATAATAAATATATAGATAAACATAATTAATAGATAAAAATAATAAATAGATAAAAATAATAAATAGATAAAAATAGTAAATATATAAAAATAATCAATACATAAAAATAATAAATATATAGATAAACATAATAAATAGATAAAAATAATACATATATGAAAATAATAAATAGATAAAAATAATAAATCGATAAAAATAATAAATAGATAAAAATAATAAATAGATAAAAATAATAAATATATAAAAATAATAAACAGGTAAAAATAATAAATATATAGATAAACATAATAAATAGATAAAAATAATAAATATATACAAATAATAAATAGATAAAAATCATAAATATATAGATAAAAATAATAAATAGATAAAAATAATAAATAGATGAAAATAATAATAACATATATAAGAACAATAAATAGATAAAAATAATAAATAGATAAAAAATAAATAGATATAAATAATAAATACATATAAAGAAATAATAAATAGATAAAAAAATAAATAGATAAAAATAATAAATACATATATAAAAATAATAAATGGATAAAAATAATAAGTAGATAAAAATAATAAAGCGATAAAAATAATAAATAGATAAGAATAATAAATATATAAAAATAATAAATAGATAAAAATAATAAATAGATAAACATAATAAATACATATATAAAAATTATAAATATATAGATAAACATAATAAATAGATAAAAATAATAAATAGATAAAAATAATAAGTATATAGATAAACATAATAAATATATAAAAATAATAAATAGATAAAAATAATAAATAGATAAAAATAATAAATATATAGATAAAAATAATAAATAGATAAAAATAATAAATAGATAAAAATAAGAAATATATAGATAAAAATAATAAATAGATAAAAATAATAAATCGATACAAATAATAAATAGATAAAAATAATAAATATATAAATATAATAAATATATAGATAAAAATAATAAATATATAAAAATAATAAATATATAGATAAACATAATTAATAGATAAAAATAATAAATAGATAAAAATAATAAATAGATAAAAATAATAAATATATAAAAATAATAAATAGATAAAAATAATAAGTATATAGATAAACATAATAAATAGATAAAAATAATACATATATGAAAATAATAAATAGATAAAAATAATAAATCGATAAAAATAATAAATTGATAAAAATAATAAATAGATAAAAATAATAAATAGATAAAAATAATAAACAGGTAAAAATAATAAATATATAGATAAACATAATAAATCGATAAAAATAATAAATATATACAAATAATAAATTGATAAAAATAATAAATATATAGATAAAAATAATAAACAGATAAAAATAATCAATAGATAAAAATAATAAATAGATAAAAATAATAAATATATAGATAAACATAATAAATAGATAAAAATAATAAATAGATAAAAAAATAAATAGATAAAAATAATAAGTAGATAAAAATAATAAATAGATAAAAATAATAAATAGATAAAAAAATAAATATATAAAAATAATAAATAGATAAAAAAAATAAATAGATAAAAATAATAAATACATATATAAAAATAATAAATGGATAAAAATAATAAATAGATAAAAATAATAAATAGATAAAAATAATAAATAGATTAAAATAATAAATGTATAGATGAAAATAATAAATAGATAAAAATTATTAATAGATAAAAATAATAAATAGATAAAAATAATAAATAGATAAAAATAATAAATAGATAAAAATAATAAACAGATAAAAATGATAACTAGATAAAAATAATAAATAGATAAAAATAATGAATAGATAAAAATAATAAATATATATATATAAAATAAATAGATAAAAATAATAAATAGATAAAAATAATAAATAGATAAAAATAATAAATAGATACAAATAATAAATAGATATAAATGATTAATAGATACAAATAATAAATGGATAAAAATTATAAATATATAGATAAAAATAATAAATAGGTAAAAATAATAAATAAATAAAAATAATAAATTGATACAAATAATGAATAGATATAAATAATAAATAGATAAAAATAATAAATAGATTAAAATAATTAATATATAGATAAAAATAATAAATCGATAAAAACAATAAATATATAGATATAAAAATAAACAGATAAAAATAATAAATATATTAAATAATAAATATATAGATAAAAATAATCAATAGATAAAAATAATAAATAGATAAAAATAGAAAGAAATAATAAATAGATAAAAATAGAAAGAAATTATAAATATATAAAAATAATAAATAGATAGATAAAAATAATAAATAGATAAAATAATAAATAGATAAAAATAGATAGAAATAATAAATTGATAAAAATAATACATAGATAATAATAAATAGATAAAAATAATAAATAGATAAAAATAATAAATAGATAAAAATAATAAATAGATAAAAATAATAAATAAATAGATAGAAATAATAAATAGATAAAAAATTAAGGTAAGATCAGAATAAAATAAGCGATAAATAAACAGCATAAAACGAAATCTACATTTTTTTTAAATTGAAATTCAGAAGGGCCACGAGTGTTAAGATACTCGCTAAAGGGGGACACGGGTTATCAAAGGTAAAAAAAAAACACTGGTTTTATGGTTTGTATGTTTCAATCAAATAAAATTAATGTTTGCATCGAATGTACGTGAACAAATCATAGCAACACAACTTCTCTCTCTCTCTCTCTCTCTCTCTCTCTCTCTCTCTCTCTCTCTCTCTCTCTCTTTCGTCCTAAATAAATAAATAACTAAATAAATAAACAAAGCATATCCCATGTGTCTTGTTCCTTGCATGACTAAGCATCTTCATTCCAGATCGTCTTCGTAGCGTGCCTTTTGCTAAAATTAAAGTCTCGCGACAATCAAAGAAAATAACATTCTCAATTTGGAGAAAAGCCATTTATTTAAGCCGTTGATATTGCCTTCTTTTTTGCTAGTGGACATATAATGTAGTAACCATTTGTTGATACTGGAGTTGATTAAGATCATGTTGTAGTTTGCAGGTAAGCTGTCTCTTGATATTGTGTTTCACTAATGAGAGGTTCTTTGAAAGAAACTTCGCTCATGGAAACTTTGTCTGATTCTAGGCACACAGCAGAAAATAGGAACTAGTTGTGGTAAAAAAAAAAGATGAGTTTTTGTTGTGAATGTCTTACAAGAGGAAACCAGAGACTGCAGCACAGTCAAACATCTTCCATGAAAATAACGATGGAATAAAGAAGGATTAGAAACATGTCTTCTTTTGTGATAAATGATCTGGGTGGAGAGTGCGTCTGTAAGAAGGCTCCATGTCTGGCAGTAGGACTCAGCTCTATATCGCATCTCCAAGAAAACCCAGAAGTGGCTGTCTGACAACTTCCATGACTTCCGCAGTTCCAACATCTGCCCTTTCCTCGTCTACTCACCTATCTGTGTGGGGAGTAGTTGAAAAACACATCATCGGTACCACATGCAATACCAAGGACGGGCTTTTTGCAAGAATTAAAAATGATGAATGGAATGGATGAAATTTGAATTTTGAAATAGAAGAGATCTCCTCTCACTAGATTGTGAAGTACATTTTGTACTCTGTCAAGGCAATAAAGTACATTTGTGTAAAATATTTTTAAAAATTCGACTCAGCCATTTCGGAGTCCATAAGAAAAAACTCACACACACACACACGCGCACTTCCACATACACACACATACACAGACAAAGTGCTTTTTATATGTAAGTAGAGATTAGATTTTTAAGCCTTGGTAAATGGTTAGGCAACTAGTCTAGGAGAAAGAAACTTCTAAAATAGCACCACTATACTACAGGGTGTAAGAGTTTGATCTACTCACTAGAAAATATGGTACAGAAACTCCAATTCCGGGTACAGCTAAAATTCTGCAACAATCAGGGCCCAGCTCAAATTTGAGCTGGCTCAAATTTGACCCAGCTCAAATTCTCCTTAGTTCATAGAATCGTCACTTCCTTTCATCCCTACTACTGCAGTGTTCAATATTCTATTTTGTATTAAATAGCAATTGTTGTACCTCAATATGATGGTTCAACTTAAATTTAGTTAAATAAAGCAATGTTTAGTATAAGAAAAAAGGATGTAGGCAAATTTTCAGTAGCTGTAAGGAGATCACAATGATGGTCCAAACTTCAGAACGAAGTCCTCTTCAACTAACACTAAAAAATAGTGATAAATTTTTAATACCATTGTTTTCTCTCAGGTTTCCTAAAATTGACTTGCCCTTTGATTTTAATCTTTAGTTTTTTTGTTTTTGTTCATGATTTGTTGGATGATTGGTTAGAAAAAATGTAAGGATGTAGAAAGTTAGTAGAGTGACCTGTCTCTGGGTGCATCTGATTAAAGTTTAATAAGAAAAGGGTCACCAGCATCCATAAATAAAAACAGATGAGAACTGATTATTTGTATTTCCGTTCCAAAATCTGCGCAAATTCCCAAGTTGGACGGAAAGATTATCAATTTTGACAAGATACAACTGAAGGAGTTCGGAAGTGACATCGGCCAAAATGTTGTGAGAATAACACTTAAAATAGGAACAGTAATCCAAACAGTAGAAATAATCCGCACCACTGTGACACAACAAATGAAGTATTATGTTATTGGTTCAATTATAAGTTCAGTTGCTACGCAGAATAGAATTGTGAATTAATAAAAACTGCAGCTCTTTCATGGTCAGCAGAACGATAGCATGCTATACCACTGTATTAAATTCAAGGTTCCGTTTGAAATCTGTACTGATTCCCGAGTTCAATAGAAAAATTCCCGAGTTCAATAGAAAGATTTTCGAGTTCAAAAGAAAAATTCCCGAGTTCAAAAGAAAGATTCCCGAGTTCAAAAGAAAGATTTCCGAGTTCAAAAGAAAGATTTCCGAGTTCGATAAGATACACCTTAGGAAAGTAATAGGTTACAGTGACTGTAACGTTGTAAGAATAACACTTAAACGGAGAACAGATTAATATAAATAATACTGACGTAATGATAATTTATTAATTTATTTATTGCAGACTATTATCCTTATCCTTTTTAGATGTTGTTTCATAACGTTTCGGCCAACTGTTCCTCTAGCCTTCATCAGGTGGTAACCACAATGAAATAGGAACTCCGAATCTCCTAACTGCATCCTTCCAAAGCCGGCCAGAGGCTTACTTGGCCAAAACATGGTGAGACGACAACAACTATGGAAGGCAGTAATTGCTGAGAATGCAGTTAGGAGAGTCTGAGTTCCTATCCCGTCGCGGTTAACCACCTGACGAAGGCCAGAGGAATTGTTGGCCGAAACGTCGTGAAACAACAGAAAAAAAAAGAGGAGGATGATAGTCCGCAATAAATAAATTAATAAATAATACTCATCTCAATAATGAATTCTAATTAAATAATATATGTAATGATAATTGTTTATTAGTCTGGCTTTTGTAGATAAATGGATTCTGTATTCTGAGGTTCCATCTTAGCAGGCCGCTTGCAATGAAACAATGAGAACAGGACGTTACATCCTATCATGAGGCGGTCAACTTTGGAGCTAGTTTGAATCATATTTTGGCTTCAAACTTCGTTGGTACACATTGATTTCGAATCTGTGTCATTGCAACCTAACTCCCGTGTAATTATAAGTGTAGATGTGAGTGTGCCTGCCTGAAGCAAGGCACAACTGAATCTAACGCAAGATATTGCATGGAATTATGAACAAAATAAATCCCTCATACAAATTGTAACAAATCCGTTTTATTTTTTTAAAGTCAGTTGGTTTCTACATATGAACCTTTTTCGGCCATTCAAGTAAATTAGTTCCAATTATAAAAGCCTTCCATTATGAACATGCAGGGAAAATTGTAATGAGTGCAAAAATTAATTACCTCAGAAATGCTCATGTGTCTTTAGATTTTGTAGGGAACATTTGCTTAAGAATGGAAAAACCACAACGGTGATTTGCTGTTGATTTTATCCTCAATGGTCACATGAAATAACGTGAATTCTCGACGTTCATATGCAAATTAGATGATCTTGGGCTACATAAAAGCAAGCCGTTTGGAGAATTCGTTTCAAGGAAGGCAAGCCGTTCATACTACATTGAGGCATAACATATTATTTACTTGAGTCAACACAAGGAAGGCAAAAGGGGATAATTAAAACACCTGCATTTGTTCATGGGTGAAAAAAAAACACAGAAAACAGTTTTTATTTGTATGGAAATCATTCCAGACAAGGCATGAAGCCACTTGATGTAAGAAGCTACAAAAAAGAAAAAGTAGCCAATGATAAGTACTAGATGAATTAATTCTGACCTAGAAAACAACAATTCTTTCCCCTTTATCTGAAGTGTGAGAACTAAAGACAACAATAAGAGAAGCGAACGTTACAAGGCTGCTAAAAGTAAACTCAAGGTCCACTTTCTATTCTCTATAATTCTCATAGATTCAAAGCATCTAATTTGCTTTGATGATTTTTGTATCCATTGCTATATTTAAGTCATTTTTATTTCCATTACTGTCAGTTGTGAGTTAAAATATAGAAGATACTATTGCATGACCCATAACAGCTTTGATAAATCAAAAACTTGACATTTAATTATAGCTTTGTAGAAGTAATCTTTCATGCAAAGACAGAACCGTTTTACATCTGTACAATCGAAAAAAAAAAAAAAAATGGTTAACATAGATTAATGGAGAACAAAGACGCAAGGGAGATAATTCACTTTCTTGGTTGACACTTGATATTTCAAAGAAAAGCGCTGACAGAGAGTAAATATATTTTTTTGCAACTAAATAACAAAAAGAAAAGGAGATAATTTTCTCTTTCAACTGATGCGTAATATCTGAAAGAAAGTCGCACTAAATGTTTTTGCTTCTTTGGATTTTATTTCTGCTTACATCACATTCTCTACCAAATTAAACATCATGACATGACAAAATTTCAGGGGAAAATATATCCCGATTCTCAAAGTCTATCTAATTTTCAGAAATACAAAACAAAAGTACCAAAAAAAACAAAAAATGAAAGACATGATAGAAAATGTATCCATTCTATGAAAAGGCAAATGGTAAGAAAGAACACAAGAATCAAGAATGATAGAGATATATGTTTTCTTTGAATATTACGATTTTAATTCCGTTACAGTTTGTTTTCTTGTAGTGCTAGCATAGAGATAAGATTCATGACTACGGATCATAGTGACAAATTAATTGGAAATCAAGTTTCGAATTTCAGCGTGAAAATAGTTGCTATATCTTCCAACAGTAAAGAGCTGTAGTACAGCAATATAGTGGATGACTATATATATCTTATAATATAAAGCTGAATGTGTGTGTGTGTGTGTGTGTGTGTGTGTGTGTGTGCGTGTGTGTGTGTGTGTGTGTGTGTGTGTGTGTGTGTGTGTGTGTGGTCACGAATAGGCTCCTATATGGTTGACTATTTTAAAAAACTGATTACATATAATGATAGAATATGTATCGAGACACAGGAATGGGTATGTTTGATCTGGCAGAACGGTGGTTCATTAAAATTGTGGGGGTCTGCGTTCGCGCCTGGTCCACGAAGTATGGAAATAAAAAAATTAAAAATTAAAAAAAAACGTTTACAAGATGTACATAATAATACTTTGATAAGTATGTTTTAACTTAAATAGCGATGGTATAATCAAATTGTTGGGTCTGTGTTCGCGCCTGGCCTCCATAGAATGGAAATGAGCACAAATTTTAATAAAGACTTTTCATATCTATCTGCATAAGTATACTTTGATAATCATGTTTCAGTTTGAAGAAATATGGTATAATAAAATTATGGGGTGTTCGTTCGCACCTGACCTTCATAGAATGGAAATATGTCACAAAGTTTAACAAGGTTTTTTAATATAGATCCACAGAATATTGTGATAAGTGTTTCAGTGTGAACAGGTATGGTATAATAAATTATGGGGTTTATCTATTTTATTTTTACTCTCATCATATTTTGCATTGGTTTTGATAGCCCCAAATTCGAAGCTATCTCTTTACAACCCTTCGTTTTCATAACCTATCATACTTTCATAAATCAGAGTCCATTTTCTGTAGGCTGTTTTTGAACCCAGTCAACGACGGGTACTTTTGCTAGTATATATATATATATATATATATATATATATATATATATATATATATATGGCATAAGCCTGATGAATCCTAGCGTGGATGGAATGCGGAATATTCTGTGTAGCTTAATTGCCATATATATTTTAGAACTTACTACCTAGCTCTACCTACGTATTGAGCACTGTTGAAGTAAATACTTAAAGTTTATGCATAAATTTATACTTTCTTATATTAATTCATGTGATTAAATGAAGTATTCATATATATATATATATATATATATATATATATATATATATATATATAAAAATTAAAAGAATGTAGTCATTTTCAAACTTTTATCAATTTTTAATATTTTAAAAACTGATAAAATCTAAAAAACATACAATTGTTGATGGCTACATTCTTTTAAATACACACATTTTTTTCTCTCGTTGGAACTGCACAACCATTATATATAGATACTAGCAGACCGACCGGCGTTGCCCTGTCGTAAAATACGCAAAAATATTATATGTTAATTCATACAGAAACTGAGACATGTGCATGCAAGTATTATATTTTTTTCTAAACAGTTCACTTCTTGTAAGTAAAAAAAACTACTCTAGCTGATATCGAAACCGATACCTAAAGACAGTGAGTCAAGTATGATATCCATTAGGCCAGCTTGACACGTGCTTTAGAAAGTATTTTCAAACATACTTATTTTAAACATAAAGAATCTGTCAAGTGAACCATTTACATAGGCAGTGGAACTCTCTGCCGCTTGCCTGTTTCCCACCTGACTACAACTTGGACGTCTTTGTTCATGGAATCTACGTTTGGATTTAGGCACAGATAAAGAGTGGAGAAAATTATTGGCAGTAGTTTCAGCCAGACGGGTGTTTCTCATGAAAGATTGGCGAGGGGGGACGAGGGATTAGTTGCACAATTTAGCAGATTTTGTATGGTTTTGCTTTTATTTTTGGAGATATATCATATTTTGTATTATATTGCAATGCTTCTACTTAAAGATATTTTGGTCCATCGGATCAATGCAAATCCTGTCTGCACAGCTGGAGTTATTTTGGTTATGACGTCACACATGATCAATGAAAATTCTGTCTTTGAGTGAGATCACTGTGGATTACATCGGATAACAATCGGATTGTAATCCAAAAGTTATCCAGTTCCTGAATTACAATCTTATTAAAAAAACAAAAAGAAAACAAGCATAAATTAATAAGAAGCAACCCATGCTACTATAGCCCTTTATAGCCTTTTATTTTTTATTTTTTTACATAGAAATCACCAATAATCAAGGGGACGGCTCATTAAGAATTGGTTTACGTTAGACTTGAAGATGACCAAATTGTAGTCAGCTGGAAAGCAGGTAAACGGAAGAGAGTTCCACAGGCGTGCAGTTCTAAGAAAGAGGCTTTGTTCATGGAATCCATTTAGGTTTAGGCACAGATAAAGAGTGGGGAAATTATTGATAGTGGTTTCAACTAGACAAGTTTTTTTTTGTGAAAGTTTGGCGAGGGAGGGGCCATAGATTGGAGTTCAGACGAGCACTTGCCATGAAAATAATGATAAAGTAGAGATAGGCTCACAACATCTCTTCTGTTGCAGAGAAGAGAAAAGGGCATTTCCACTAGCTACAAAGTCTATTTTGAACTTTGTCGAGGTAGAATAAGGTCTTTCTAGCAGCTCCTGCCCAGATGTGGCAACAGTACTCCATACTTGGACGTATCTGGCTCTTACATAGGTAGAGAATTGCATCAGCAGTAAGATATCTACTGAAACGGTAGAACGATCCCACCATTTTTCCAGCAACCTTGGCTACAGATTTAATGTACGTATTCCATTACAGATCAGGAATAAAGGTGGGACCTAGAAGCTTGTCAAAACATGGAGCCTCCCCAAGTTGAGAGTCATTCATTTAAATTGATGCCAGATGAGGATCAGAGCGTTGATGATGTAAAGATAGAAGCTTGGTTTTAGATGGTTGGTTTTAACAAGCCATCTCTTTCCCCATTGCACCACGTGCTCAAGATCAGAGGAAGGGAATAAGAGGGAACTTGGTTGTTTACAGCCTTTGGTGTATTGCCATAGATGGTAGTGTTGTTAGCATAAATGTCTATGAACGATTAGGATATGATTTGGAAGATCATTAATGTAGATCAGGAAGAGACTTGGGCCCAGGATGGACCGCTGAGGGACTCTAGCATTAATACTGTGAGCTTCTGATTTTTGCACATCAACCACTACTCTTATGAGCCTATCAGAGAGAAATGATTTAATAATTGAGAAAACATTTCCAACAATACCGTAGCTGGAAATCTTATGAAGTAGGCCTTTATGCCATACCCTATCAAAGGCTTTCAATATGTCAAAAGCAATAGCCCTAGAAAGGAAGCCTCTGTCAAGAGATTCGCTAATCCTATAAGATATGACCATTAGCACATCAGCTGTAGGTCTAGTGGAATGAAAGTCATATTGCATGTCACAAAAAAGTTCATTTTTGCTGATGTGGTTAACTACTTCTCTATTTAACACAGATTCCAGTAACTTACTCATGACGCACAGGAGACCTATTGGTCTGTACTGAGAGGGAGATGACCGATAAATGAATTTTTGAATACAAGACATACGGATGAAGTTTTCCAGAGTGATGGGAAGCAATTCTCCTTAAGACATCGCTTTAACAGCAAGTATAGGAGCTAGTTCTGGTTGAAGCTTTTTCAGCACTATAATTGGAATGCGGTCAGGAGCATTTGCTTTAATGGAATCAAGGTTTTTAATTAGCTTGGCAATATCACGCACAGATATTTGTATGCTGCATAGCGTGTTTTCTGATACAGGAGGAAATATGGGGGGTCGACAGCCTTGGTCGCATAGGGTAGAAAGTTGCAAAGTTCTTGGCAATGAGTTTGGCTTTGTCTGATGCTGATGGGATTACCTTGGGTCCATTGATGATGGTTGGGATAGAAAACATGCTTCTGTTTGCTATTTTCCAAAACTGGTGGGAACCAAGCCGCTGTTCAGCTACTCTGGATCTAACGGACTTAGCATACACCTCTCTTGCATTCTTTATTACTCTTTTACAGTGATTACTGGCAGTCCTGGAAGCGGCTTTAGTTTCAGTACAGTTTCCTGTTTTTCCTTTGATCCTCTTTCCATAAAGGCAATATTATCTTTAAAAAAAATTCTTCTCTGTATAATATGCATCTTTACTCCCCTCCTCTGATGAGAAGCATTTGGCTTCGAAATGCCATGGCCTAACGAGGTTTCCCTATCATAAATATTGTTTTCCCTTTCTTAACTGATAGTATAATAAAATTGTCAATTTTGTATCCTTTTATTATCTAAACTTATTCTATAAAGCTGGTTAAGTATATGTGTGAGTATATTATCATACAAGTGAATGTTTAATATAAAAGATAATATACATGAAAAGTATTTATAAAATGCTTGCTGAATAGGTGTGGGAGGCTGGTATATGAATCTGCAGAATAGGTGTCAAGGAGTCGGGAGTAAGAGTCAAAGTCAAGAGCTGGAGTCGGGAGTCGGGAGTCGGAGTCAAAGTTGAAAATATCAAAGGAGTCAGAGACGGAGTTGGCATCCTAGGAATTCTAGGAGTCGGAGTCGGAGTAGGAGTCGGACTTTCACCATCCGACTATGCAACCCTGATTAAAACTAGAACTTGGTTTAAAAAAATACATTTTTCGTGTTCAAAATTATTTACTTATGATTATTTTATTTGTATTTTTCATTGCAAGTTGGAATTGTTTTCAAACAAAAAGAAAGCACAGCAAATAATGTTAATGTTAAAAAAAAAAACAAACAAACAAACAAAAACTGCTTAATTTACATATTAAAAAAAAATGTTTGGGTTTTTTACGACCTAATCCCAGCGTAGTTTACCTCCTAAAAAGAAATCGTTTCGATGGCCTTTAAAGATAATATAAAAGAACGAATTCTTTTAATAATTAAAATTTAGCATTTTAGCGTGGGGAACCACTTTCCTATATAAATCTATCGTCAAATGAAACCCCATTTCTTGGCGCCGTAGCGAGACATGTAACCGTTAGCATTTTTTCACGTTTGGTGGCGGGGTGTGTGGGAAGAACGAGGGGATAGGGTGGGGGTCGTGGTTATAAATTTCAAACGTTTTAAGAATACTTAGAAACACTTCAAAACGTTTGTATGGGGGAGGGAATTTTTATTTGTTTTAAAGATTTGCTTTGAAAAGGTCTCACCGTTAAATATTACTTAATTAGTTAATTGCTATTTCCTTATATTTTAAGGCTGTTATCCCCCCCCCCACACACACACAAACTAGGGTAGACCTGTACAATGCACAATTTCTCCTTGTATTTTCTCTTTTCGTTTTTTCTTTTTTTAATGTTTTCAACGGATTACACCCCTCTTATATAATTCTTATATAAAGGACTTTTCATTTAATCTAAGAGCAATGATGTTAAGATCCTTTTTATCCAATGTATTCCGTCTTGTTTTCACTGGTGGCCATGTTTGTTTTCGTGTACGCGTCCATTCAATTTTTTGCGCGTTTATACATTAATTCTGTATACTCACTATTCCATAGCTAGCTATAACATATACTGACTCAACGAGTCACGTGTAGCCTCGTATATATATATATATATATATATATATATATATATATATATATATATATATATATATAATAAGCTAATATTGTATCATAATTGTAATATATCTAATATATTTAATATTTTAATATATTAATTTAAAATATATTAATTGTATGAGAAATATTTAGTAAATAGCATCTAAACTAGTTTCTCAGAAAAATATTCCTTACAGTATGTTTGTGGAAATATTACAATTTGCCATGGATTTTAACTTATGCCGTTTTATGGATTACATTATATGCATACATTTGAACATTAAAAAAAATCTCCATTTGGTTTGAATTACACATTTCTTCATTGGCTTGGATTTTACAACTATGGTTCTATTTTTCTTCATTGAACTTAACTACACCATGGAATATCCTTTTAATCTTGGCTTCTTTTAGAATTTTCATACAAGTTTTTCGTTTTCAATCTGTGTGCTAAATAGCAAAATTTATAGCAGCCTACAAATATTACATTGCTAAAAACATTTACTCTGATGAGATGAGTCATTTATTAGAAAATTCATGGATTACGGAAAAAAATTTGAATCTCTGTATTCTTTGTCAAATAATAAATTTGTCGTAAATTTTTTAATATACAGAATTTAATTCCAAATCTTCATTTATATATATACATATATATATATATATATATATATATATATATATATATATATATATATATATATATATATATATATATATATTAATTCTTTAATATTTTATATATATATATATATATATATATATATATATATATATATATAATGCTCCTTATCTTGAGTTGAGCATATTGAGAAGTGATACACGAAATACCATCCATTAGCGTATTAATTGATGCTCTTTGTGTAAACAAATCAAGCTTAGGTATGAAATTTATATATATATATATATATATATATATATATATATATATATATATATATATATATATATATATATTTCATACCTAAGCTTATTAATCGATGTTCTTTGTGTAAACAAATCAAGCTTAGGTATGAAATTTAAGGAAACATTCTTTTTTTTTTCAAAAGACTTTTTGTATTCCTACACGTCAACACACAGGAAATAAATACAGAAAAGATATAAACATTTATATATTTTTCGTATTGATTTTTTATTCATACATATATATATATATATATATATATAAATTTCATACCTAAGCTTCATTTGTTTACACAAAGAGCATCGATTAATATGCTAATGGTATTTCGTGTATCACTTACCAATATGCCTCAGAGATCCGGTGTTTTTCTTAGAAAGTCGCCCATTTTTTTATTTGGACGTATTTTCTATTTATATATTTATTATTTTGAAAAACAGGAATCTATGGACACGTGTGTTTCGGAGCTCTACTCCTCTTCAGGATAGCTTGACTGTTGTAAGGATTCGGACCCCGGACCTTATGTATTTCAGTCCAGCGCCCTAACCCATTACGCTATGATGCCATAGACAATTTACTGTTTAATTTTTATCGTTTATCTGTTTACGTAATTTTTGTTGTGGATTTCTTAAACGATATTAGGGTTAATATCTCCGCCTCGGAGATCCGGTGTTTTTCTTAGAAAGTCGGCCATTTTTTATTTGGACGTATTATTTATTTATTTATTATTTTTAAAAACAGTAATCTACGGGCACGCGTGTTTCGGAGCTCTACTCCTCTTACACTTAAACATATTTTAATTCATGCTGATTTTGTATTATTTTAGAGCCAATTCTCGATTGAATCTTTTATATATTTAGTACTGATTTCACAAGTTAAAAAAATAACGTAGGTACCATCAGCTAGAATCGAGACCAAAACATTCTGCACTCAGACTGCATTCCCTACCGTTTGAACTAACCCGACAGCTATATAAGAAAAATTTCAAATCGAATCACTTTTAGCTATGATTGAACTTGCGCTTGCGTAATACTAATAGAAATATGTCGGCAAATTGAAAGGAACCTTTTTTGCATTTCAACGTGCAATATATCTGTGTTAATTATTCATGCATCCAAACAAAGATTTTACTTGTTTATAACCCACCCTTAGTGTATGATTACTATTTCCTGTTAATTTAAGTGTTATGTGGCGATTAGTTTAAGAGTTTATCGGTTAAATATTTACACACACATATACTGTTTTATGTACATAGGTTATTTAGATAACAAATAAGATTTTTATTTGCAAGATACAATTATTTCAGCCCACCACCACACATATCTTTAAAGTTCAATGTTTCGAATATATGAGGTATTTTATTTCTCAATTAGGTGATTCTCAGTGCTCCTAATAGAATAGGTAACCTTGAGACAGCAAAAAAAAAAAAAAAAAATATATTATATTTTGCATCCATTTTATTTTATTTTTCTTTCATTATAGAAAGTATCCTGCCCCAAATAGGATGGTTTATACTCATGCTATCAAATAGTACAGAGTATTTCATCGAGATATAAAATATAAACTGTCTTATATATTTTTAACATTACGTACTGGGTGATGGACCGAAACAATCGTATGTTGCGAATATAAACTTATTTTTTGGGGGAAAAAGTGCAAAAATTTCATTCCTTTACATTTAACATGGTTTACATCATCAACGCTCTGATCCTCATCTGGCATCAATTGAAATGAATGGCTCTCGTCTTGGGGAGGCTTCATGCTTTGACAAACTTCTGGGCTTGATCTTCTTGATCTTAAATGAACACATACTTCTGATCTTAAATGGAACACATACATCAAATCCGTTGCCAAGGGCGCTAGAAAAATGGTAGCATCCTTCTGCCGCTCTAATAGATATCTCACTCCTGATGCAATTCTCTACCTATATAAAAGTCAGGTACGGCCAATGATGGAATACTGTTACCGCATCTGAGCAGGAGCTGCTAGAAGCAGCTTATCCTGCCTTGATAGAGTTCAAAATAGACTTTGTAGCTTAGTAGGGGATGCCCTTTTCTCTTCCCTGCAACCTCTTTCCCACAGAAGAGCTGTTGCGAGCCTGTCTCTGCTTTATCGTTATTTCCATGGCAAGTGCTCGTCTGAGTTTCAATCTATGGTCCCCTCTCGTCCAACTTTCATGAAAAACACTCGTCTAGCCAAAACCACTATGAACAATTTCCCACACACTTTATCTATGCCTAAACCTAAACGTAAATTCCATGAACAAAGCTTCTTTCTTAGAACTGCACATCTGTGGAACTCTCTTTCATTTGCCTGCTTTGCAGCTGACTACAATTTGATTGTCTTCAAGTCCAATCTAAACAAGTTCTTGATAAACAGTCCATCTAAGTAATCCAATTTACAAAATCTCTACTACTTATGATTACTACGCTATAATCCCATAACTAATGTATGCCTATTGACCCTTATCCTCGAGTGACCCCCGGGCCTTGATAAGTGGTGACTCCTTTCTAAAAAAAATATATCTATGAAATGAAAAGTATGTTTATTATATAAAAATTTTGTCTCATTAAATTTTATATTTAATATATATATACAGAGAGAGAGAGAGAGAGAGAGAGAGAGAGAGAGAGAGAGAGAGAGAGAGATAAAAGAAACAAATCGACATTATATGTTCATCAATGTTTCGTCTTTATTTCAAGACTTCCACGAGATGATTAATTTGAAACAATAACATTCCAGTACAATATTTGAACATATATTTGTTGTCTTTGTAATGTGAAATGGATGTTTTTGAATAAAAAAAAAAAATAGCCGTTAGCATTCAAAGTGTGAATAGCTTTCATAGCATGGAGTGAGTGAGATTTTTTAAAAACATTGTACTTGCACTTTATTTCTTTAAATCAATTATCCCGGGACAGTCTTGAAATAAAGACGTACCGTTGATGAACATATTTTGGTTTGTTCCTCTTTTATTTTTCGATCACGTTGAAATATAATTTCAATAATTTTCATCACACACACACACACACACACACACACACACACACACACACACACACACACACACACACACACACATATATATATTATAAAACTCAGATCAACAATATTAACTTATGTTAAGGTGAAATGTAATTTAACCCTGTTGAGTAAAAAAAAAACTGATTGAAACATAAATATACAATATATAACTATAATCATATTTATAACCATATTTACTGCTTTTAGTAGCGCTCCATCGGATTCTGATGATTTTTTATTGTTTATTTTTTTGCAGGCCTTACTTAAAAAAATATTTATTCTTCAAGGGGGGGGGGTAGAAACTTGGTTTTAGTAGTGCTTTTAGTATGGTCAACTTAATTTTAATTAGTGCTTGCAGTAGTGCTCTGGAGGCTTCCAGAATATCATTTTTTTCACTCATCACTTACAAAAACGTTATCAAGACAATAAAAGACAATATAATCTGAAAATCACTTTTTAATTTGAATATTTTTCATCTTACTCTTTAAGGGCCAACCGATAGACTAGTATATATATATATATATATATATATATATATATATATATATATATATATATATATATATATAATGCGAAGCTCGTTGTTTGTTTGTTTACGAACAGGCGATTGGAGCACTATAAAAGTGGTGGCGGGTGTCTATTTAAATAGACATTCCGACGAGTTATTTACAGGCGTCAATTCCATGGCCGACTGTCAACACGACGGTTCTAGGTTCAATCCTTGGCTTGGGAGAGATGCTAGTCTAGCGGCACTGATGAGTTGTGATACAACGAAACAGGACTGTATGTCGATGACTACAAATATATGTATACAGTTATATATATATATATATATATATATATATATATATATATAACTGTATACTACACTACCCGTGACCTGTATATATATATATATATATATATATATATATATATATATATATATATATATATATATATAATTACTTCATTTACTCACATAAAATTAATATACGAAAGTATAGATTTATGCGTAAACTTTAAGCATTTACTTCAAAAGTGCTCAATACGTAGGTAGAGCTAGTTAGTTAGTTATACATGGTGATTACGCTACACTGAATATTCCGCGTTTCATCCACTCTAGGACTCATAAGCCTGAAGAGTCCTAGAGTGGATGAAACGTGGAATATTCAGTGTAGCTTAATCGCCATCATATTTTATAACTTACTATATATATATATATATATATATATATATATATATATATATATAGTAGAAATGGTAATTAATAAAAACCTGAAGAAAGTGCTCAATACTGTTGTAGAGCAAGTATGCGTTTTATTTTTTATTACCGTATTTTTCTGTTTAGTTACATTATTGCTTCAGCTACATGACCGTTTTTTGGCCGTCAGGTAGCTTCCTCAGACTTTTACAGAAATGTTCGTTTATGATGGAATGAAAGAGTGAATGATGTCAGGGGAGGGGTGCAAGAAAAGCGGAAAAAGAAGAAGGGAGCAAGGGGGAAAGGTGGGAGGGGGTGCTTGGTATGTCGGTAATGTTTTACTTTTGGAGTTTAAGAACATTAGGTGGTTGTGGGGGGTCTGGGAAGTTCATCTATGGTGTGGCTGAGGGCATAGGGATATATGGAGGGGGAAGGGAGATATGTGGGGGTAGGAGGAGGGGGTTACTTTAAATTTCGAGTCCTAAGTGTGTTTTTTACGACGCGTCATCTTCTATAATATAAATCTCACCTGTCTGATTAAATGTATGTATGTATGTATGTATGTATGTATGTATGCCTAAAACTTTCGATAGCGGCGACTGATTCTCACAAGAGTGGCATCGTTTTGAAGCTCGATCGTTCGGACGACAAATACCGAAAAATTGGCTAAAAACATTATTTCTTTCACACTTAAATGGGCATTTTTCTACAAGGAGGGGGGGTCACTTTTTTAACTAATATTTCCGAAAGTCATCGCCTCTTTACGATTGTCTAGCCTTAATTTAAACCTACGTTATTTTCGGTTAGGCGATGGGCGCAACAGTAAACATGTCGTGTTTTTTATTTTATTTATTTATTTTTTTTTCAGTTTCTTTTCCTCCTTCGCGGTACAGGTTCGAGCCTGCTTACTGCTCCTATTTTTGTTTTGCGCTCACAATTTTCCTTCTGTTTTCTCTCTTTTTTTTTTTTGTTCAACCAACACCTTTACACACAACTCCACTTTTTTTCTCCGTCTTCGCGTCACGGGTTCGAGCCTGCCTGCCTACTCCACCTTTTTTTAATTTATTTTTGCTCAACACACACCTACAAACACCCAGGCACCCAGGCTAATATATATATATATATATATATATATATATATATATATATATATATATACAGAGAGAGAGAGAGAGAGAGAGAGAGAGAGAGAGAGAGATTATGTAAACACTCTATGTAGTGATTGGCAAGTTTGCCATAAATGCAAACCATTGGAAGTTTTATGAAACTGCCAGTCTCTTAAAAGTGCTTCAATAGTGCAATCGTTTTATGCAACGTTCAGCTATGTGTTTCTTTAGATCATTGTAAACCTGATCTCTTGAAGGAACCTAAGCAAACCTTGCCAACTAATCTATATCGAGAAGAAAAGAGGAATTCTGTCGATCTTTAGGTGGAGAATGAGAAGAAACAGCAGAATGGCTACCGCGCTGAGTTTTTGATTTCCTCTTGTTTTCTTTAGTCTCGGTCGGTTTCCGTTTTCTCGGTAGAATGTCCGTCTTCTTGGGCTTTTTTTTCACACATGATCGAAAATATGTGTACTGTTGTCGAATATCATCTTGTCAACAGGCCTCAATGGCAGCTATGGCTGTCAAGGGATGCTAGAGAAGCCATAGCAATAAGAATTCCAGTCTAAATCACACACACACACACACACACACACATGCACACACACACACACACACACACACACACTAACACACACACACACACACACACACACACACATATATATATATATATATATATATATATATGATACAGATGAGCATAAACATATATATGTAAGCAAAAAATATACACATTTTTTCAGTTTGTTCTAGCTGGGGATGGGATATTCTCCCGGATGATAGACATTTACCTGCTATTTAAAACATTCCATCTGAGAGATCAGCAGCAAATATCAAAGTAGGTCAAGTACATTTTTGATTTTACTATTGTGCCACAGGTTATTAAGAACAAGAACGAATCAGCCGAAAGATGAAGAACACTAGGAAGACTAAAAATTTGTTTGATTACATATAGTCATGACGAGTAATGCTAAAATCTTTGAATAATGACGATTTTGACACAAACGTGCAAAGATGAGAAGGTTAAAATTACAACCAATAGATTTCCCATATTTCTAAAGATTCAAAGCAATACTAAGGAATATCACGTTTATAGATATTTTATAGTGTTGACGTTAAGGTTCATCATTTTATTGGTACGATAGTATTTTAATGTTAGAACAGTGGACCAATGAACTTCCGGTACAATCTGAATTACAAGCTCTTAACCAGTGTTCTAGTGGTTAGTAACTAACTTTGATTAGTTTAATGGTCCAATAGGTTAAAATGGGTGTTCTCTTGTAGGTAACTTGTTTCTCGATAAAAAAAAACCCTTAAAACCTATGATACAACAAAACTGTAACGATGTGAGTTTTATCTGACATTTTAAGTTGATTTTAAGTAACATAAAAAACATATAATTTATTTAACATTTAACAAGTAGGAAACATATTCAGTCGACCCATTGCGTGCTCCCCAAACTACTATATCCCGCGCATACGGGGTGCAAGCTTCAACTGTTTAAAACAATATAATCATATTTAATTCTCTCTTTCTATGAAGAAAGAAAGAGAAAGGGAATGAAAGAGAGAAATAGAGAAAGGGAAAGAGAGAGAGAGAGAGAGAGAGAGAGAGAAAGAGAAAGAGAGATGTTTCATCGCCCATATCTTGTTTTTCAAATTATAATATCAACATAGTTTAACTTTAATTGTGCACTGGATTCATAAACATCTGTCAATCTTTGTGGGCCAACAGTTTCAACCTTTAAAAAATGTGTCCTCACTGAAATGTGTGTTTGCCTCTACACAAGTGCAGACCAAGTAAGGCACACAGGTTATTAATATAGAAGCTCCGAGTTCCTTCAAAGGGGGCACTCTTCATTGTGTCATATCCCAACCATCACCAATTGACCTGAGGTAATCGTGTCAGCATCAAAGCCACACTCTTGCCAAAAACTTTGCAGCTAATTATATCCTATGAAATCAAGTCTGCCAATCTCCTGTATTTCCTCCTGTATCTGAAAACATGTTATACAATATACAAATATCTGTACATGATGTTGCCAAACTAATCAAAACCCTTGATTCCAGTAAAGTAACTGGCCTTGATGGCATTCCAATTATAGCGCTGAAAAAGCTTCAACCAGAACTAGCTCCCATACTTACAAAGCTGTTATTAAGGAGAATTGTTTTCCAACACCCTGGAAAATCTCATTAGTATGCCCCGTATTTAAGAATTCAGGTGATCGATCATCTCCTTCTCAGTACAGCCCAATTAGTCTTCTGTGCGTCAGGAGTAAGTTGCTGGTGTTAAATAGAGAAGTAGTCAACCACCTCAGCAAAAATAACCTTCTTAGTGACATGCAATATGGTTTCCATTCCAGCAATGGGAAGCAATTGTTAAATATTTTTTCCTTACATCGTTTTCTCATTTTGCCTACCAATCATCGACTATTTTAAACTACTTATGAAAATTTTCAAGTAGCATGTTGAACACGAATGACGAACTGATACAATTTGGCTTTGTTTTCGAATTAAAACAAATCTTTTGTTGTCTTACAATTTTCAATCAATTACAAGAAAAACATTTGAGAAAAAAATATATGCTGAAATTACCCGGAAATTTGAAATTTTGCAAAAAAAAAAAAAAAAAAATCACTAATTAAATATTCAGTTCCCATTGATTTTAAAAGAATCGGAATCAGAACCTGGAATCGTATCGGAATCGAAAATTTAAGAGGGAATCGGTAATTTTATGCATGTAATAATATTAATAATAATAATATTTAAAAATAAAAATAAATAAATACGTCCTATCTATGTATATAAAAGGCAAACGAGGCATGCACGTTTTTGTATGTCAAGCAATGGCTTTCTTCGCGGGAGTTCTCAGAGGTAGAGGCCCCTATGTTTAAGAAATTTTTATATACTCCCTAGATTATAATATCTATGATTTGCGAAGGGACGTCATCTCTAGATTTATTTTGATTGACTTTTATAAAATTCATGCTATTCCATCCTCTCACATGTTTGTTCGTGTTTTTTGTATAAAAGCGAAACTAATCGAAAGCGAAGGCAACACCAGGCACCCAGGCTAGCAAAAAAATAAGGACGACTCATAAATATATATATATATATATATATATATATATATATATATATATATATATATATATATGAATAACAAGAACACTTAAAAAAATATGTTAAGGTAACGCAGAAAAAAAATCTCGAAGTTGTTAATATTGCTGATAAACGCCAACAACCAATCACACACACACACACACACACACACACACACACACACACATATATATATATATATATATATATATATATATATATATAGTACTGATTTCATAAGTAAAAAAATGACTTGGGTGCCATCAGTTAGAATCGAAACCAAAATATTTAGCACTTTCCTACCGTTTAAACTAACCCGAAAGATAAATAAGAGAGATTTAAAATTAAAATACTTCAAGCTATGAAAGAATTTACACATGCCTAAAATTAATAAAAAATATGTTGGCTAGTTGAAATGACCATTTTCCATTTCAACTTGCCGACATATTTCTATATGCGTGATTCGTCCATCCAAACAAAGATTTTATTCGTTATAAACCATCTTTGGTGTATGATTATCATTTCCTGTTAATGTCAGTGTTATTTGACCAGTAGTTTAAGAGTTTAGCGGTTAAATATTTACACGCATATACTGTTTTATTTATATAAATAACCAGACGTGCACAAACTTTCCGATATTTTCAACTTTGTCACTGTTGGCAATATTAATGCAGTGTTTTGACTTTCATTTTTAACTTGAAATTATTGCAGTATTTGTTAATTTTGCTAGCGAAAGTATTTTAGTCTTCGTCTTATTTTCTTGTGAGATTCATACATTTCCACCTTTTGTGAAAAGATACGTTTTAGGGATAAATAATTTCGTTAATAACTGTATCGCTGCAACAAATGTAAGGTCGCTCTTTTTGTTGTGGCAGTATATAATTACCAAATTTGGTATATTTAACTGCATCCAACTTTCTTAATAGCAAACGAACATTTTAAAAACCGGTTTAATTCACATAGTCAGTATTATAATGGTTCCCATATCTTCTGGAATATGAAACAAACATAATTTCGTTTTCAGGATCATAATCCAAATTACAAGGTGCCTTCAATAAGTTTCCAGACTTTTTGTACAGACATTTAAAATTGTCATATACTCTTGAAAATTCAGTATATTATTGCTATACATCTTATGAGATGATTGACTAATTTCAGGTTCAAATGAACAGCTACAGCAGGAATTGGAATACACCCCACTAAAGCCTAATTGTCACATCTGGTGAATTTCCAAAATGCAATCTGGACGTGCGGATACTTTAGAAGAATGATATGCAATAAAATTCTGTTTTAAACTTGGAAAATGTGCCATAGAAACGTATGGAATGCTTCAGACGGTTTTGGACCATCTTGCATGATCGAACATCAGTTTTGGAATGGCATAAGAGATTCAAGGGAGGCAAGGAGTCTGTGAGGGATGATGAGAGGTGTTGGAGTAGGAATAAGAACATAAGAGTTGATTGGCCAAATAAAGAATTTCATGGATAAGGACTGTCGTGTGTCTATAGAGACAATAAGTGCACAGTTTGATGTCAGTGTGGGAACTGTACACAATTATTCATGAAGAACTGAAGATGTGGAAGATTTGCATGAAGTTTGTCCCAATGGTGCTCAGAGAAGATCAGTCCACAACTCCATCCTTGTCACAGACTATTTGATCAAGACGGGCATTAAAACAGTTCCTCACCCTCCCTATAGTCCAGACCTTGCTCCCTGTGACTTTTGTTTGTTCCTTAAACTGAAGGTAAACTTTAGTGGCTAAGACAATTGAGGAGATGAAAGAAACTGTGACAAGGGTCATTGAGACACTCACGCACGAGGGCTTTTATGGGTTCCTCCAGAAGTTGTTGAAACGGTACCACAACTGAATTTCAGCCGAAGGAGATTACTTTGATAGGGAATAGAGTTTCATGTGTGAAAAGTGCCTATACAAAAAAAGCCTGGAAACTTATTGAAAGCACTTCGTATAACTCGTGCTCCAAATAACCTTTTATGAAAATACACATTAATCTTTTCGATTTTGACTCCTATTCGATAATTCTAGTACATTTTTCTGTTCCTATTTCATACGAAGAATCGATCTATTTATTTGTATCAGCTGCCTTTTTTTCCATTTGTTCTTTTTGTTTTTCTCAGAATTTCTCTTTCAATCGAAACTCTTGTTTTTGATGGTGCATGATCATTTCATAAATAGCGCTTTTAAATTAATCTTAAAATACGCTGCCGATTTCCGTGTATATACTCATATATATTTAATACTGTCGTAATGTTTTCTCATTGGGGGATAAATTTTTAATCACTTATTGAAATAAAAAAAAATAAACTCATTCACAATTGTTACTTAAACAACAACAAAAATAAAAAAATCGATATCGCCTTTTATTAGTTTAGTTTGTTTTTCGATTTGATATATTTTTCGTTTAACTTAAGAACAAAAATATTTCTTTTTAGTACTATTTTCTGGCGTTCAAGTGTTTTTTCCTCTCCACGAATTTGTCACACCTTTTATACTAAAAATCTAACTCATCGATGTATTGTTGTAATTTTTAAAAAAATTCCGCAACTTAAGTCCTTTTTCGAAAACTAACTTTCTAGTTTTAGTAATGGTTATGCTGTATATGACATAAGCTGTAGTTTTCGTTATCAGTGTTTTGTGCAACATAATCCAGAGTATTCTGTGTCTGAATAAGTTCGAGTTTCTCGTCGCCAGTGTTGTGACCTTTGAGGGCAGAGAATAAATAAGACAACACGGTGGTATATTATAAGAGTATTTATTTTACAGAAGTACACAATAGAATGTTACCGAAAGAGTGCTATATGATTGCCGGTATTTACTTACTTTACAATGAGGACCAGGTGAGGAGAATTAAGTTAGCGCCCCTAGAAGAAGAGCACTCTATCCCATCAAAATTATCTGGGCAGCCCGTCTGCACTCCCTAGTTAGGTCGACTCAGGCAGTAAGCAATATACTCCAAAGCGGAGATTTAAGGCCTGGAAGGGTTAACCATCTCAGAATAAGCAGAAAAAATATCTCAGTCTGATATGTAAAAGATTGCAGAAATAGACTAGATCCCATTGATTGTGTAGAATCAATCTTTTGGTGTTCTTTAGCGGTTCAGATTCTCTAAGCAACTGAAGCTGTGCAGAAATTTATTCATAATCTCGTCTGTAGATAGTTACTAGAATAGATCTTATATGCACAAAATTAGAGTACGTTACGATCACAGTGAAACTAAGCTATACGGAAACGTTCGTGTTTTTTTCCTGAATTAACTCATCAGATTAGCTGTGTAAATATATGTTTAACAAATGCATTTATATCTAAGTAGATGGATAGACATCAATAAGTACAACTTAGATATAAAACGACTGCAAACCATACTTCCACGCAATTAGCCTGATTATTTCCCCCTGGAAATGTGTAACTTATCTGCAATAATTATATCTCCTTACTATTTTTATGCTCACGTATTGAGCATAGTTGAAGTATATATTGAAAAATATGTATATATATATATATATATATATATATATATATATATATATATATATATATATTCTTGTGAGAATGAAATGCGGAATATTCTGTGTAGCTTAATTGCTATATATATTTTTCTAACTTACTATATATATATATGTATATATATGTATATATATACGTATATATATATAAAACACATGAGCTCACTCCCTTTTGCTATAGACAAACACAGACACCAATGTGTACCTTACTTGCCATAAGTAAATATATTTTCATTACTGTATATAATTATGTATATTATATTATTATATGTACGTGTGTATATATATATATATATATATATATATATATATATATATATATATATACGATTGTTTATTTATTTTTTATTAGTGATTTTGTAGTAGTTTTTCTTTTGCTCCTTGAGCGATTTTTAAGAGAGTAGTTATCTGCCCTTTGTTTACATTCTAGTAGCCCTCCCATTGGGAACGTATTATTTGTAATTATTAATACATTATTTTAAATATTTAAATATTTACAAAACAATTTTTTTAGTAAGTTATCCATAAACATTTATTTTTAGTAACTTATCCATAGACATGATGACAAGTGATACTTAGAAACATGCATGTCTATGGATAGCTTTTTTCAATGCACGTAAAATGCTTTTAAAATATATTTAAATATCTAAAATTATATATATATATATATATATGTATGTATATATGTATATATATATATAATATATATATATATATATATTTACATTTATCTTTACATAAGCAGTAATTTCTTACGCCTCCTACTCTCCTGTTCCCTTCACCGTTCCCTAGATGCTCAAGAAATGGTCGATAGATCCGGGTAAATCCTAACCTTTTCACAGAAAGAAATAGAAATACTAAAATAAACCAGATAACAAAAAGAATTAAAAATACATTTGCTCTTATAAGTCTCAGACTGGCAGCGAGCAGTAGACAGGCGAACCACATACTTGTTTAAGATAACATCTACATGCGCTTTGGCATTGAAACCTAACTCCCCCAACCCTCGCCCCACCAACTCCATTCCCTAACACCAACATGAAAATGAATAAATAAGTACAGGGATGAATAAGTAGATAAACAAATAGAAAATAAATAAATAAATCCGCACCCAATCAACCTTGTTCTCCGCACAGCTGAACTTCACCCCCTGACCCTTTTTACAAAAAAAAATCCTCTTTTGCTGAAAGTTGATTTTCGTTTCTCATTAAGAATTCCGCTTTTGAATATAAGCGATGTTGCCTGAAGAGGTCTCTTGTTACTGAAAACTAGACTAAAACATGCTCATGGCTGTCTGGCATCAAATTACTTCTTATGTAAAGGCAAACTGAAAATGTAACTCGCTCCATTTTCTTATTAAGCACTCTTTTATTAACCTCGTTATATTTCACTGGTTATCCTACTTTTGGAAAATAGCAACCACAAATTATATATATATATATATATATATATATATATATATATATATATATATATGTATATATATATATATATATATATATATATATAGTAAATTATAAAATGTATATGGCGATTAAGCTACACTGAATATTCCGCGTTTCATCCACTCTAGGATTCTTCATGCTTATGCGCGAATTCTGTGGCTGTTTGTCGTTTTTATATGCGCATCTTCTATTGAGATTTTAGTTAACCAATCAGCTTTCTAGTATCCTGGATACTAGAAAGCTGATTGGCTAACTAAAATCTCAATAGAAGATGCGCATATAAAAACGACAAACTAGAAAGCTGATTGGCTAACTAAAATCTCAATAGAAGATGCGCATATAAAAACGACAAACTAGAAAGCTGATTCGCTAACTAAAATCTCAATAGAAGATGCGCATATAAAAACGACAAACTAGAAAGCTGATTGGCTAACTAAAATCTCAATAGAAGATGCGCATATAAAAACGACAAACTAGAAAGCTGATTCGCTAACTAAAATCTCAATAGAAGATGCGCATATAAAAACGACAAACAACCACAGAATTCGTGCATAAGCCTGAAGAATCCTAGAGTGGATGAAACGCGGAATATTCAGTGTAGCTTAATCGCCATATACATTTTATAGCTTACTAACTAGGTCTACCTACGTATTGAGCACTTTTGAAGTAAATACTTAAAGTTTACTCATAAATCTATACTTTCGTATATTAATTTTATGTGAGTAAATTAAGTATATATATATATATATATATATATATATATATATATATATATATATATATATATATATATATATATATATATAACTTTTACAATTTAAAAAGGTCAGTTTAATGTGGTAACGCCTCACTGGTAGTTAATAACTCTAATGATTATGTTGGACACAATTTACAACCCATCTTCATGATATTATCATGGATTGAGGCAGACTCAGTTTAGTTTTTAATTGCAGATGAGGGGATGAAACTCATCTTCCATCTTCACCTCCTCCATCAAGTCATGAAAGCAATGCTCATCTACCGTGCGCATTTAAGTCCATCCTCATTTAAGATGTAATGATTTTTAATTGTCTTTGATGCTTCTCCAACTTGTGCTGATCATTATGCGCACATCATCAAAAGACAAATGTGTATCAATATCGATGAAAGTTCGATTAAACAAATTTAATACTCGAAAATGCGAACATCACTTAAACATATTGAATAAGTTTACAAACTTCAAACAAATAAATACTTTAATCTTGCACTTCACTTTATTCTGTAAATGTTGATTTGATATTCTTGCTTACGTTTTATGAAACGAATGACAACCGAATAATCTTGTTAGGAATAATTTTAAAAAATATTCGAAATACGGAAGTCAGCCTAGAATAACGGAGATAATATTAAATATGTGGTGTGGTTCCTGACTTTGGTAAAAGCAATCTTTGAACGACGATAGCGACATTTAATTTAAACTATCAGGGAGACCCGACGTTGCCCAGGATTGAATAATGATCAACAAATGTTTCATGCCCCCATATTTTTATTGTCATCGAAATCTGTAAAATCGATCATTTTTAAATTAAATCGGCTGATTACTTGCTCTAGCTGGGGACCCAATCGCGGTGCACGGAGATGAAGCTTTACATGCCTCCACGCAGTGACTTAGTTCATAATACATTGTAATCTACATTGCACTGTAGAGAACCTACTGTTGATTTATAAAATTATTTTATATATAATGGCTTGAATGAAAATTTAAAATGCAAGAATCAAGTATCATGCTTCAATTGTACTTTAAACACAAACATTCATTTCGAACCCACCCCTGTCTATCAAAGAATCTACTGTTGATTTTATATCCCTGGTCTTATTGCTTGTGCAGTGATAATGGCTTGAATTAAAGTTTAAAATGAAAAAGTTAAATATCATGGTGCAATTGTGCTTTAACAGAAATATTCATTTCGAATGCGCCTCTGTTATATCAAAGAACCTACTGTTGCTTTTATATGTTGTGCCTTTTGGCTTGTGTGGCAAGAAAACATTTCAAATGTACTTGTGATATTAGGCTGTGTAAGGTGTTAACTTTAATCAAAATCGCCTGATCCTTCTTTCATCGGATTATTTTGATTACTTATCGAAAACATTTCAATGCAAAACCTATCTAAGAATACTGCCAGGCACATGAAGTACCTTCGTGTGAAATTTCATTAAAATCGACCCAGCCGTTTTTGAGTCCATAGGGAACGAACTCACACACATCCATACACACAAAGTTCCTTTTATATAATAGTAGCAATTAGGTTAAAAAGTTATTTCTTAGTGAAGAAATAAAATGAAGAATATATACGGGCGTGCAAATAATAGAATACATGAAACAGAATAGAAATGTCACCAGTTAGCAAGTGCTACCTAAAACATAAACAGGGTTTTGTAAATATATAATTGAGAAAAAACGAAATTTATAACACAACATCTATAATATAAATCTCACCTATCTGTTTAAATGTATGTACGTATGTATGTATGTATGTATGTATGTATGTATGTATGTATGTATGAATAAACTTTTAACAAAGGCGACGGATTTTCACGAGATCGGTATCACTTTGAAGTTCGACCCTTCAGACGATAAATATCGAAAAATTGGCCAGAAACATTAATTCCTTCACCCTTAACTGTCACTTTTCCACAGGGAGGGGTCGCTTTTTTCGCTGATATTTTCGAAAGTCATCCCCTCTTTTCGATTAACCAGCCTTAATTTAAACCTACGTCACTTCCAGTTTGGCGATAAGCGCAACAGCAAAGACGTCACTTTTTTTTTACTTTCTTCTCCTCCTTCGCAGTACGGGTTCGAGCCTACCTACTACCACAGTTTTATTTTTGCTCAAAACACACCTCTAAACAACCAGGCAACGTCGGGTACCAAGGCTAGATTTTATATAAGAGAATATAAAAGTTATTTTCAATTAGCAAAAAAAAAAAAAATGTTCATAGAGCAAACACGTGTTTGGGCCAAGAAAACTCAATATATAGTGATAAGGCTTAGAAATGTGCACATGTTTATATGCTTTTTATGTAGAGATTCACTCCTAAATAAATCGATCACTATGGATTTTGTAATACAATTGTCAAGCTTAAGTAGTGCAAATGTGTGTTATATTTAGTTTAATTTTGTTTTAAGCCAAAACGGGGGTGAAAGCGCTTCGTGAAAATTATAATATTTATAATTAATAGCCAGGAATTTCTTTGCAGGGTGGGAACTTAGTTATTGAATGTTAAAAATGTATCGTCTTATCAAGAGTGCTAAGTACACTTGTACTGTCCCTTGACCACTGTCCGTGATTGGCCTCATTCGTACAAGAGATTCCCTCGTATGACTGTTAGTAGAGTACAAAATCTTTTCAGTAGATTCTTGTGCACTAATGTAGAATCGAATCAATCTATTTAACTGTCTTTATTCATTTATTCATCCATTCACTTCCATTTAAGCACTTTTTCCCCAGAGGAACAAAGGTCATCAATACTCATCTCGGTCCAACCTTACTGATCTCAGTTCAAATTTATTTCCTTTCAGCTTATCTTCTATCTATATATATAAAAGCGAAAATGTGTGTATGTATGTATGTTCGCTTTTTGTGTATGTCTTCAAAAGGCTTTTTTCAGAGAACCGATCGGTCGCCTCACAACTTGTTAAAACTTTTTATATCGCGTCTAAATGATAATATCTACGACTTAATAACGGTGGTCGCCTCTCTATTTAATTTGCCCGACTTTAAAACGTTAAATATTCGACATTTTAGGATCAGCACGTGTTACTTTCGTTTTTCGGTATAAAAAAAGCGAAACTCGATTCGAATTTAACATTTGGTCAATGTCGGCTTATCGTCATATCAGACGGTTGCTTTCATTTCGAGACGAGACACTCGCCCTAATAAACAGGGAGCTGGTTTTCCCCAAAGTTAGGTAAAAACAAACAAACCGGTTTATTGACCTCATTAAAAAGTGCCCCGCAGGAAATGTTAACTGCTGAATAGCTGTTGCTTACGATCGCCGCACGTGCATTAAGCTTTTTCGTATAAAAAAAGAAGCCAACAGACTCGCGGTAAATAAAACACTGTCCCACACTCAAAGTTCACGTCAATAACTCGTCAAAATCGGGCACCTGCCAGGTCGCACTTTTATTTCACACTTTACTATTTTCCAACTGCGCGTCAAGGCTTCGTTTTTTTTTTAAAAAAACAACGATTTTTCTTTTCATTTACCCCAAAACACACACATCCACAAACACCCGGGCAACGCCGGGTACCCCCCGCTAGTCTATTATATAGATCTCAGTCGTCTGTGTGCTTGTGTGTTTGTATGTTCGCTAAAACCTTTTGTCATCTGCATCGAAGCGGCATGAACGAATGTTTGAAAGAATGATCTCTCGGACACATAATACCGAAATGTTAGAAAAAAAATCGTCAATTATTTCGTAGAAATGTTGTTTTGTTTGAAGGTGGTGGCTCAGTTAAAAATTCTTGGTTACGATGATGTTTGTTAATTATGCATGCATGAATGATCGATCTGTTTTTTCATTTTAAAAAGCTAAATTTGGCATGTGATAACATGTGTGGCGTCTTGGTCTAATCGATAGATTGTTCGCTTATGAATTTAACCTTTGCCAGTTTGTGCCCAGTATACGACATTCTTTTCTTTTAATAACTTTTTTCTCTCCTATCTTTTAGAATTCTCAATTTTCTTACGCAAGCCCGCCATGCAGAATTTGTTTTTCTTTTAATAACACGATAAGGTGGCATCCAAGTCCCGCTTTGTTTTAATCGACTCTAATAAAATATTTAACTGTATTTTATGACCAGGCAACGCCAGGCACAACACCCCACTAGTATATATATATAACGTTGTTCCAAAAGTGAGGCCTCTTATTTTAAACTAAAAAATTAAAACGTTGAAGAGCTATGAAGACGGTACTGTTACCATTAAAACGAGCGACCTTTTGTGCTCCAGATTTTATTTTTCTACATAGTCACCACCATTCTCAATGCACTTCTGCCAGGCTTTTTTTTGATGCTTCAGTCGTAAATGTCTGAAGAATGATTTGTCATTCACATCTATGAAATCGACAGACACATCTCCTAACTGTGCAAACATCAACTACATTGGTTTCGGTCAACAGGTGCTGGTGAATGTTGATCGGTTCAATATTTTCTGTATGGAAGAATTCAATGACGCATCTCTGCTTGTGACACACTCCATTGACAGAGGTTGCTTTCTTAGAATCATACACCATCAATATCTACAAGAGAAAGATGGACGTTTCAGGTCAGGAATGCATGAGTTCAGTCATCATAATAATGCCATTTATAATCCTGTCAGATCCATTCATGCGGAATAAAAATAGGAGGCATTACTTTTGAAACATCTTTTATATATAACGACATCGTCAGGGAGGATGTTTGAATATTGTTTGCGAAGGGGGCTGGTGGAGTTTTTTTTTATAGTAGCAACGGTGAATGCATGAGAGTGCTGTGCGGGGCCCAGTGTGAAGGTGGGAGTATATGGTCAGTACTGAATAATTTTGTGTGGGGGGGGGGAGGTCCCACAAAAGTTTGAGTGTGTTTGGACTGGAATGAAATGTGATTTGGTTAAGGGCAGGTTTTTGCGTTTTACTGTGTTTTACAGTATTTTTAACTCCTTTGCATTGGTTTCGTGGTGTATTATTTGTGTGTTGCTGACTAGAATTTCTCTAACTTGAGAAGGAAGGGCTGAAATGCTAGTATATATATATATATATATATATATATATATATATATATATATATTTGCTATTATATTGGACCCAATAGATAAATAATGATTTAAAATGTTTTTAAAAAAAAAGATGACTTGCGTGCCACCACCGAAAATCGAAACCAAAATGTTTAGTTTATGATTTACTTTTTCTTTTGACATTAATACCTGAGCTTTGAAGACATGGTTTTTGCTAGGCTAAAAATTAAAACATGAACCAATAGCTATTACGTTACGCATGCATATTCATAATGCCATCGTTCGACCTTCACCTAGCAAATTCCATTTTTTTAATTTTCACACTTTTGCACCGATTTTCCCTCCGGCTAAAACCCAAATATAAAGTTTTGCATGGGTTCGAATACCCTATATATTAAGTTTTAATTCTATAGACAAAAAAAACTGACAGAGAAGTTTGGTAGGCAACATTTTAAAATATATATATATATATATATATATATATATATATATATATGCATACATAAATATATATATATAGAGAGAGAGATTTGTGTTTACTGTAACCTTTGTACGCAAATATTACGTAAGTATAAATCATGTAGAATATCTGCATGAATATAATTAAACGTAATAGTAAACTAAATATGATCATCCCATAAGAAAACCGAAAAACTAATAGGGAATTAATTAAAATGAATGTTTAAAGAATATGCAAATTAACTACATCTTTTGCAGATGAATGCAATTCCATGACCCATATATAACAAAGTTATATTTTCTTTTTAAATAAATAGAAAAAAATCTGTTTTTAATATGAATATCAATACACAAAAAAAATAACAAAACTTTATGGGAGTATAGAAGTATATATATATATAGAGAGAGAGAGAGAAAGAGAGAAAGAAATAGAGAGAGAGGGATGAAGAGAGAGAGAGAGAGAGAGAGAGAGAGAGAGGAGATAATGGTCTAAAGTTAGAACAAGAGAGCACAATGGATAGGTAACTACTCAACTTACCTTTATATTGACGGAGGAAGCGTGGAATTACGACCAGTCGCCCTGTATATTGCAACTATGCAACGCAATAGAATAGGAGTTAGATCTTTCAGAACTAATGTAGAGTAAAAACGAAAGTAAATGAAATTAATCCATGATCGTTTACATATGCCCCAAAAGGTCAAAGAATAACAACTTAAATTTCTGTACGATTGTTTCAGAGACGATATCAACTTTAGTAATATATAATCTCATCATCAGCACAAGCCAGTCAGTGGCATAAACCATAGGCGAGATGAACCAGCTTCTCCCCTTGGAGAGAGTGTATAGGGAATATTAAATTCCCATGCAGTCCCCAGTCTAATGTATATTCCGGTAAGGAAGGTGACCGCAATTGTTTTTGCAGTTCTTACAAGGGTGTTGTCGACGTCCTCCTTCATACAGCGCCTAGTATTCCCAAATGGTAACCCATCTGGTACTGATCAGCCTCAACGTTGCTTAGCTTCGGTGATCTAATGAGAACCGATGTGTAAACATGATTATGTTGTATTCATTCATTAACACAAGGGAGCTAGTTGAATGTTAACTTCGTGTCAACCGCTCCTCCTTTTTATCTCTCTCTCTCTTTCTCTCTCTCTCTCTCTCTCTCTCTCTCTCTCTATATATATATATATATATATATATATATATATATATAGTTTGAAGTTTTTCAAAAGTAGGGTAACCAATGAAATATAACGAGGTTAATACAAGAGTGCTCAATACGGAAGTAGAGCTAGTTACATTTTCAATTTGTCTTTACATAAGCAGTGATATATATACATATATATATATATATATATATATATATATATATATATATATATATATATATATATATATATATACTTGTTTATTGTTATATAAACATGGTCACATCCTGCTGCTACAAATAGCCACTTGTAGCTATTTGTAGCAGCAGGATGTGACCATGTTTATATAACAATAAACAAGTATTATCAGCTCTTTTTATTGAGCACTATCTAACAACCTCGTTGAATTCATTAGTCCATTACTTTTGAATAAAAAACCCCGAGTATATATATATATATATATATATATATATATATATATATATATATATATATATATATATATATATATATATATATATATATATATATATATATATATATATATATATATATATATATATATATATATATATATTAGCGTAATGGTTAGAAGCCTTGACTGTCGTACGGCCGGTTGGGTTTCGATCCTGGCTTGAGGTAGTTGCCTGTCTAGCCGCATTGATGAGCTGTGAAACAGCGAAACAGTACTGTATGCAGATGACTATAATGCTCCCTATCTTGAGTTGAGCATATTGGGAAGTGATATACAAATTGCCATTAGCGTAATAAACGATGCTCTTTGTGTAAACAAATTGAGCTTAGGTATTTCGCATGATGTCAAAACATCGTTAATTCGCTACTCACACAGCAGTATGATACAGCGAAACAGTACTGTATGTGGATGACTATATATATATATATATATATATATATATATATATATATATATATATATAGCGTTCACAATTTACTCGTTTGAACCCTCTAGATTGTTTACTGTCTATGCTCGAATTTAGCATTTATAGGTTGTTAAATTCCCTTAATTCTCATGGCAACTGTCAGTGGCTGCTTTTAAAATGGAGTCAGAGATGGCGTTTTGGCTGGGTTCGAATCTCCTGATGGGTAGAAATTGTCACTTTCTACACTGATGATCGGGAAATCATGAAACAGTAGTGTCTGTACGTATTAAAACAATTATTATTTATAATTATATATATATATATATATATATATATATATATATATATATATATATATATATATATATATATATATAATGCAATTGTACAGCCCTTATATACACACATTTTATGTGATTTTTTAAAGAATTTCTCCTCTTTCTCATATTAGTTAATATATAAGTGATGCATTTGGAGTTCAAATGTAAATCATATTTTACATTTGAAACAATTTAAGTAAAAAAAAAAACCCTTATCACTGTAAATCGAATTTATAAATTATCGAAATATTTAACAGAAATGTTATGTCGAAAAAAGGTCAACCTAGATATGTCAAAGTTGAAATATTTTAATTATTAAATGTCACACAACGAAACCATGTTTAATTATTTAAAAAAAAACGCTTTGAAAACTAAACCCTCTTTTTTGCTCTTTGATATTTCTATGGCGAGAAAACACTTTCTAAGAAATATAACGATAAACACTGAACAAAATATTGTCATACTATGCAGCGTTTAGCTTGGCAGTAATTCCTTTATAAGAAACTAGCAAGAGCCGTGTCCTGGCGTTGCCCGATAAAATTAAAAAAAAAATAAAAACAAGAGACCTCCTCCAATCGTTGTACCTCGCATTATTCTATCGTTACGTTACTGTTTTTCGTTTTTCTTTTTTTTGTTATTTTTTTGCATCCTGTTGTTTTACTTCTTTTGTAGTTTCCAAGTGGCTGGTTAGTGCTTGCAGGTTTTGTAAATTAGTTTCTGCATTCGACTGTTTTCCTTAAGATGGTTTCACCATTACTGTTTACTGTATACTTTCAGTCTTCCTCTTAATTCCAATTTCTTCTCATCTTTTTCAAGGTGTTATCGGACGTCCTTATTATTATTATCATTATTATTATTATTATTATTATTATTATTATTATTATTATTATTATTATTATTATTATTATTATTACCCCCTTAGAGCTTTTACATAGACCTACATCAAAAATTCTCCGTGACAACCATCTGTGGTGTTTCCCGGAGTCTGGGTGACAACAAGTCTTCCCAAATTTTCACCATTCATCACCTCTTTCGATAACATTTGCAAATTAGTTTGAGCTATCACAATAGCTGTTTACCATTAATTTCTTGTTGGTAGCGAACCTTGGCCTTCACTGGAATTGTGGTAGCAATAAGCCTCCACAAGCTCCTAGTCCTTTTCGCAACCATCTGTTGGAGGTCTGGCTAGTGCTTTCTCTATTATTATTATTATTATTATTATTATTATTATTATTATTATTATTATTATTATTACCTACTTTATTACTATCTACATATATACATTTGTAGAAGATCAGACGTTATATCAATGGAAACGTTGTGCAAGTACCGCTCAATGTGAGAACAGTAGTCTGAAGAATCCAAATAATGCTAGAAATAAGCAATTGCTATTTTTATATTGTTCAGGAATAACCACTTGCTATTTTTATATAGTTGAGAAATAAGCAATTGCTATTTTTATATGGTTCAGGAATAACCACTTGCTATTTTTATATAGTTGAGAAATAAGCAATTGCTATTTTTATATGGTTCAGGAATAACCACTTGCTATTTTTATATAGTTGAGAAATAAGCAATTGCTATTTTTATATTGTTCAGGAATAACCACTTGCTATTTTTATATAGTTGAGAAATAAGCAATTGCTATTTTTATATGGTTCAGGAATAACCACTTGCTATTTTTATATAGTTGAGAAATAAGCAATTGCTATTTTATATAGTGCAGAAATAAGAAACTGCTATATTTATATAGTTGAGGGATAAATGATTGTTGTTTTTATATAGGTGAGAAATAAGCAATTGCTATTTTTATAAAGTTTAGAGATTAAGCAATTACTACTTTTATATAGGTAAGAAATAAACAATTGCTATTTTTATATTGTTGAGCGAATAAGCAATTGCTATTTTTGTATTGTTGAGCGAATAAGTAATTGCTATTTTTGTATAAACGAGAAATAAGCAATTGCTATTTTCATATTGTTGAGCGAATAAGTAATTGCTATTTTTGTATAAAGGAGAAATAAGCAATTGCTATTTTTATATAATTGAGAAATAAGCAATTGCTATTTTTATATAATTGAGAAATGAACAATTGCTATTTTTATAAAGTTCAGGAATAAATGATTGCTATTTTTATATAGTTTTAAAATAAGCAATTTTTATATTGATTTTATATATTTTTTATAGTTGTGGAATAAACAATTTTAATATAATTGAGAAATAAGCTATAGCTATTTTTTATATAGTTATAGAATAAGCAATTGCTATTTTTATATAGTTGAGGAATAAGCAATTCTATTTTACATAGTTGAGAAATAATTGATTTCTATTTTTATATGGATGAGAAATAAGTGATTTCTATTTTTATATAGTTTAGAAATAAGTGATTTCTATTTTTATATAGATGAGAAATGTGATTGCTAATTTTATATAGATGAGAAATGTGATTGCTAATTTTATATAGATGAGAAATGTGATTGCTAATTTTATATAGATGAGAAATGTGATTGCTAATTTATGGAACAGAAGAATGAATGATCTTTTTTTAGATGGTATTGATAATTCACATGATTAATATTATTTGAACTACTATTCCCATCCTTAATGTGATTTTCGCAATGTTTCCGCTGAAATAACTATCAACTTATCAGAGGTGTATTTTGCCGAGCTTGAGGATCTTTCGGTCAAACCTAAGAATCAATTCGTTGATGCACGAAGTACTGTTGCCACATTTGAGCTGGTGCATCAACCACTAGTCTCTCCCTTTTGGACAGACTCTAAAAAAGAGTCTACAATTTTGATTCCTTAACAACTATTTCCACCGGATAAAGACCAAATTGAATTTATTCCACAGGCCCAAATCGCCTATATATCAAATTTTAAGTCTCTGAACCAAAAATTGACTGGGGAGTTTGGTAGAGACCGTTGCTCACACCTTACACAACCAGACAGACAGACAGACAGACAGACAGACACAGACAATGTTATATATATATATATATATATATATATATATATATATATATATATATATATATATATATAGTAAAAAAATAATTATATATATATATATATATATATATATATATATATATATATATATATATATTAGTATTGGGACGATTAATCAGAATTGGAATCTGGAATCAAGAAAATCGGAACTTTTTAAGGTTTCAGAATCGGCATCGGAATCAGATAAAATTGTGTCTACGTTTCAATGCGAAAAACAATTCTTGCGATTGTTTATTATTCGGTTTGATTTTATTTAAAACTTAATTTTCCATTTCTGCTACTAAAGATAAAATGGTAAATGTGTATTGGTTTTAAGCTACAAACAAAATTAAAATTTATAAATCACCCAAAACAAGTGCACCTTTACGTTCCAAAAAATATAACACATGGATTTTTACAGTAATCTAAAGAAAATCAACTTTACAGCTAAATATGTAGTGGTTTTAAAAGAATCAGAATTGAAATCGGTAATTGTATTGGAATCGGGAATTTAAAACAGAATTGGTAATTGTATCAGAATCGGGAGAAATTTTTGGAATCGTCCCATCACTAATATATATATATATATATACTAGCAGTTCAGCCTGGCTTTGCTCGGGCCCTATGTACTATTCATAACTTGCCCTATGTGTGAATACACTTTATGTAAAATTTCAAATGTTTAGACCAAAAATTGTCTGAGTAATTTGGTAGAGGCCACAGAGGTAAATTTTTTTAAACTTTGACTCCAATTTTGATCCCTTAACATTTATTATTTTGGTCTCAAATAATAATAAAAAGTTTGGCCTATGTCTAAATTTCAAGTGCTTAGACCAAAAATTGGCGCAGGAGTTTGGTAGAATCTGCAAAAGTCAACTCTTTCACTTTGACATTTGGCAGCAAAATTTTCACCCTAAAATGGATTAAAATGCTTTCCACATGTCTGAATACCCGTTATGTAAAATTTCAAATGTTTAGACCAAAAATTAGCTGAGTAGTTTGCTAGAGACCGCAATGGTCAAATCGTTTGAAATTTGACTCCTTGGCAACTCAAATTTTCGACCCAATCAGATTAAAAAGCTTGCCCTATGTCTGAATACTCTTTATGTAACATTTCAAATGTTTAGACCAGACATTCGCGGAGTAATTTGGTAGAGGCCACAGAGGTCAATTTTAAAAGAAAATTATCCCAGTTTTGACCCCTTAACATTTATTGTCTTAGGCCAAAATCAAATTAAAAAGTTTGACCCATGTTCAAGTAACCTCCATTTAACATTTCAAGTGTTTAGACCCAAAATTGGCAGAGGAGTTTGGTAGTTTTCAAAGGTCAAATCATTGAACTTTGACCCCTTGACAGCCAAATTTCTGGCCGGAAAAAGATTAAAAGATTTTTCCAAATCTCAATACCCCTTATGTACAATCCTGTCTGTAGACCGAAAATTGACAGAGTAGTTAATTAGAGAAATTTGTACACACAGACACACATACACGGACAGACAATTTCACTTGGCTTTCTAGAACCCTAAACTAAAGACTTAACTGGAACTTCTATCATTTTATTTTTATTTTACTTTATATTATTTTATTTTTTAACTTATTTTGAACATTTTTTTAATATTTCTTAAACATTTTTTTTATCCCATTTTTCTTCACTTTCAGATCGTTTTATTTTTATTTTTTATCTATTAATACATGCATTTCCATATCCCCTGTTTACTGTTTTTATCTCCTCTCCTTCTTTCTCCACTTTTTCTTCTATCTTCCCTATTTTTTCCTTTCTTCTTATATTATTGGCTCTTCTTTAATGATCCCAATTATTTTATAATGGCTTATATTTTTTTTAATATTACCTACATATATATACTACCCCTTCCTATTTACCCTTATATGTTGTACCTATTTTTAATTACTATTTACCATATTATCCTATTCCTTCATATTCGTATCTAAACCTCATTAAGCAATTTTTTTTTTCTCTATATTTGCATTTTGTATAATTCTGGCTCTTCTCCTCTTCTGATGAGAAGCATTTAGCTTCGAAATGCCATGACCTAAAGAGTTTTTTTTTCCTTAATTTTACGCTTAACTTTTCCTTATTGTTCTCATGATATAATAAACTTATATATAACTTTTGTTTCTCATCTTTCATTTAATATTATTGTTTGCTTCTCTTAATAGCGTTGAGCTTTTCTTGAGAAGTTGTGCTTTGTTAGATGTTTACTCTTTGATAACATAATTATATATATATATATATGTAATTATGTTATCAATATACATATATATTATACATATATATATATACTAGCAAAAGTACCCGTCGTTGACTGGGTTCAAAAATAGCCTACAGAAAATGGACTCTGATTTATGAAAGTATGATCGGTTATGAAAAGGAAGGTTTGTAAATTTGGGTTGAATTTGAGGGTATCAAAACCAAAGCAAAATATGACGAAAGTAAAAATAAAATAGATAAACCCCATAATTTATTATAGCATACCTGTTCACACTGAAACACTTATCACATGAAATGAGAATGAAGGAAGAGTGTAATATGGTAAAAAGTAATTAAAAGTAGGTACAACTATTTTATCCTTTCATTCTCATTAAATATCTAAACATCATTAAGCCAGTTTTTTCTATATTTGCATTTTGTATAATTTTAGCCTTTCTCCTCTTCTGATGGGAAGCATTTAGTTCCGAAATGCCACGGCCGAAATATTCTTTTCCTAATTTTCACCTTAACTTTTCCTTATTGTTTTTATAATATAATAAGTTATATATAACTTTTGTTTCTTATCTTTCATTTAATATTATTGTTTGCTTCTCTTAATAGTGTTGAGCTTTGCTTATCTTGATAAATTTTGCTTTGTTAAAGATTTACTCTTTGATAACTTAATTGTATTATGAATTAAAATATCATATTTAAGTGTATTATACTACCGGGCAACGCCGGACGGCTTGCTAATATATATATATATATATATATATATATATATATATATATATATATATATATATATATACACTGAAGACGGATATAGGTGGTAGGCGAAAATTTGTTTACAAAAACATATTATTGTGGTTGGATATGCAGAATACTCTTTCCTTGACAGAGTACAATAATCAACAATTTAGTGAGGATGATTTCTTCTGTTCAAAACTACCTCTTTGTCACAGAATAAACAGTGCTAGTCTTTCTCTACTTCACCGTTATTTCCATGGATAGTGCTTGACTGAGATCCAACATTTACAGCAAGAACTCTTTTTCTATATCACCACTGCAAGAAATGTCTTTTTATCTCCCTGTGTATCTAAAACCGAACAGAATTTCCTTTAACAGAGTTTCTTTATAAGCTTTATAAGAATTTCTTATCTGTGAATGCTTCCCTGAAGACTACAATATGGTCGTCTTCAAGTAAAATAGTTCTCGAACCGTCCTCTTTAGTAATCAAATTTTGTCCATACTATCCATTGTTGTCAATCCTCTCATATTATTGTTCCTCATCCAACTACTAATCTCAGTAAACCTTATCCTCGAGTGGCTTTTGTCTTTTATAAGAGGTGCCTTGCTGATATGAGAAAAAAAATTACTTTTCAATGTTTAGTAGCAAGACGTTAGCACAAGATGGCGTTGTTTAAGTGCTTTCTATTTCTAAAGAAACAACTAGGACCTGATTGTTGATACGTTCACAGATTTCATCGAATTTTTAGAAATCAATGCCAAATCACTGGTGAAGGAAAACGTGGCTTTTAGCCAATGAGAGCACTCAGATATAATGGGCTCGGGCCAAGATGCAAATATCTTTCAGGATGTAGTCCAAAGATTGGTATCAATAAAATCGTAAATGCGTTCAAGTCATTCCTGGATAAAAGAAATGCGGAAGTGTCTCGGGTGGACGACGATCCGTTAAAAGACACAATAAATTAACAACCGAGAAAGCAAGAGTCTCCAAATCACTCAACATTTCTGTGACTCGGCTTTCTTGAGTGATGATTCTCCTGTGTTATATTTATGGTTACTTTTCGTTCGGTACGAATTTGCAGAGAAAGGATATCTAGTTGTCAATATGTAAGTTTTTTTTTTTTTTTTTTTTTTTTTTACGGCATATCAACCCTTTTCAGGTTACTGAATGCAGAATCCGGTCATTTGAGGTAAAAATTTTATCTTTCACGTTCTTTATATCGTCAAATATTTATTGCATAATAGTTTGGTTTAGTTGTTTTGTTTCACGGCATATCAACCCTTTCAGGTTGTTTAATGCCAAATCCAGTAATTTTGAGGGGAAAAAAGGGAGGGTTTTATGTTTCAAGTTCTTTATAATTTATGTTTGGTTTGGTTGCTTTATGTTACGGCATATCAATCCTTTTCAGGTAATTTAATGTCAAATCCACTCGTTTTAATAAAGAGTTTTATACTTCAGGTCCTTTATATCTTCAAATATTTATTTATAGTCTTTGGTTTGGTTGTTTTGTTTTATGGCATATCAACTCTTTTCATGTTGTTTTGATGTCAAATCCCATCATTTTAGTAAATTTTTTTTATGCTTCTTCATGGCTTCAAATATTTATTTAAAATGTTTAGTTTGGTTGTTTTGTTTTCACAGTATTCCACCATTTTTCGAATTCTGTTGTTTTGGTAAAAGTTTTATACTTCTTTATGTTTTCAAATATTTATTCATGGTGTTTGGTTTGGTTTGGTTTAGTTTGGTTTGGTTTAGTTTGGTTTGGTTTGGTTTGGTTTGGTTTGGTTGTTTCGTAGAGGAAAATTGTTTTCCTTTTATTTTTTGCTTTGCAGACCATGAAGTTTTGCAAAAGTAAAGGGGGACCCCCCCACAAAAAAAAAAACAATCTGAGAACTTCAACGTAATTTAAATTAAATATGAAATAAAAAGGGGCACACAAGAAATCTTCGCACCGTAATATAGAGTTGATTGCGTTCTGTGATTTAATTTTTTGTTTTTCTTTCTTTTCTTTATCAGCGAGAAGTATTTGATTATTTTATTTCGATGCTCAAAAAACAAAACAAAAAAAAAACGATTTCTGTATATACATACAGCACACAATTTTTACAAAACAATGCTGGGGAATATATTAAGTAGGTTTAACGTCACGGAGTGAATGTGGTATTGTGGTAAATGTTACCAGTCAAGAGTGATATCCAATTACCAAATTACAAAGACCCTATACCTTTCCCCCTCCCACTTCTGATAGGGTTTCATCCCTAAGATTTTGTGTGCGAGTTTTCATTTTTTGTTGTTAAAACTGAATTTGTAATTTTCCTGCAATAAACTATATACAATAGAGTTGTCTGAAGACTGTTTTGTAATTTAATAGTATTTATGTTCTTTTTTTGTGAAAATCGTAGTGAAGGATCACTTAATCATTTCAAATCTTTCAACGAAAGAGAATTTTCAATTAGTCAATATTATCACAACTTTGCTACAATGGTGGTGATAGTAGCGCATAGGATGGCAATGTAAGAGCAAACGGTTTGTGGTAGAATAATGACGATGGTGTTAATCCTAGGATTTGTCCAATTGTTGTTGTTGCTGCACATTCATTGGTTCATTGCGAAACAATCAGATGTATATTACTGACAGTCGTTCCCCCGATATCTTTCTAGTTAGAATTCTTCGTAGAAAGATATCAGGTACTTACAGGTAGGATCGTGTAAAGCTTGCCAAAATTCCACATTGAAAGTGTTTCTGTGGAACGAACTGGATTCGAATTTGGCAACTCAGGTTGTTAGTCCGTGCCATTAACCACTTAGCCACTGTCACTTCCCTACTAATGTTGTGGGTTTATCGTTTTATGGCATATCAACCCTTTTACCAACTGAAACATGATAACTAAGTGAAAATGTTTTTGTAGAATGAATTGGATTTGAACTTGGCACACCAGGTTCTCAATCCGTATCATTAACCACTGCTGTTTATGATGATGAAATATTGATAATTATATAATAGACGAGCAGACACATCCGGGGTTTTCCGGAAATGAATGCAGATCTTTATACGCTCCTTCTGCAAGTCCCGAACACCAAGTTATTATTTTTATTCCTTTTTTTTTTTCTATAATTTTTAATTTTCAAATCGCTGCATTGATAAAACTATCAAACAGGCTCTTAAATGTGTGTGTTTCTCATCTGCCTATAACTGTTAAAATATGCATTGAATTATTACTTTTGATTTATTATTAATCGAATATTTATTGAAATAAAAAAACAAACAAATAACAGAAAACTGGAACGAATTTGTAAAAATACATTTAAAAATAAATTGTCAACATAAACAAATTTAAGGTTTCTGAATTTTTGAGGTGAGGATTGATAATTTGGATAATTTGGATTATTTGGATTACTTTCATAAATACCTGTAACGTAATGGATAAAGTACTTGGTTAATCTCCCAAATCACATTCTTAGATCATTTGTAGACATTTATGCTGACGACACTACCATCTATAGCAACACATCAAAGGGCATAAATAGCCAAGTTCTCTCTGATTCTCTCACCTCTGATCTTGAGCATATGGTGCAATGGGGAAAAGGGTGGCTGGTTAATTTTAATGCATCTAAAACCAAGCTTCTTTCTTTCCACCATCAATACTCTGACCCCCGTCTGGAATCATTTAAAATGAATAGCTCTCATCTTGGAGAGTCTTCATGTTTTGACAAGCTTCTGGGTTTGATCTTTACTTCTGATCTGAAATGGAACACGTACATCAAATCTGTTGCCAAGGTTGCTGGAAAAATGGTGAGATGATTCTACTGCTTCAATAGATATCTCAATGACGATGCAATTCTCCATCCATCAGCTAAGTACATCCTGGGATAGAATACTGTTGCTACCTTATCCTGCCTTGACAGAGTTCAAAACTGACTGCATAGCCAAGTAGGGGATTCCCTTTTCTCTTTCCTGAAAGTCTTTTTTACAGAAAGGGATTGCTAGCCTGCCTCTGCTTTATCCTTATTTTCATGGCAAGTGCTCGTCTGAGCTCCAATCTATGGTCCATCCTAGTCAAACCTTCACAAAAAACGCTCGTCTAGTTGAAACCACTATCAATAATTTCCCCCACTCTTTATTTGTGCCTAAACCTGACCATGGATTCCATAAACAAAGCTTCTTTCTTAGAACTACCCGTCTGTGAAACTCTGTTCCGTTTGCCTGCTTTCCAACTGACTACAATATGGTTGTCTTCAAGTCCAACATAAACAAGTTCTTGATGAACCGTCCCCTTAAGTAATCCAATTTACCAAATTTCCACTACTAACGATTATTACACGACTGTCCCATTGACTACTGTACACTCATTAACCCTTGTCTTCGAGTGGCCTCCAGGCATTGAAAAGATGTGAGTTTTTTATAAAAAAAAAAAAAGATTTTTTTTTAAATTCACATACGTTACACTCTTAAGATAAAGATATTAAAAAGTGAACCTTCGGCTTATGTTCATCAGCCTCATAACTAGGGCTGTGACAACAGCATATTCTTTTCATTATTTTGACTCTTGAGTATATATCCGTTAACATCTTATATATTTTTATATAGACGGATGTGGTTCTCGGTTGAATGGCTGTGTCTTACTATGTCAGATATATATATACATGAGAGTCAAAAGAATGAAAAGAATATTTTGTTATCACAGCCCTACTCATAACTCACGTTTCTCTCACTTTTGTCCTTTAGTCCTCACATTCCATGGTTCTGATAAAGGAGTAAGAATAGCTGTTTTCTGGATCCAAAATCTATACATCTAACACTTATCGTTGACTATTTTTTGATCTTTAAATATTTTTTTATCTCAGTTGCTTACATAAAGTGGCTTCATGCGATTTCCTTATAAAAAAAAAGAGCTGCCACCTGCACTATTAATTGGATTTTAAGGTTTTTATGGTTAATAAATGTTTCGTTGTATTATACTTTATGCCCTATTGTCATACAGCTTTCTTTTTGATTAGAACCTTTCGTCCAGTGACATAGTTAAGCAAAGTATTACATTAAATGGTGTGTAGCAACATAAAATACATGTAATAATAATAGTTTAACCTGTTTTTAGCAAAGCAACAAAGTGAGCAAAACAGACATACACAGGCAGACATACTTGCTTGATAGTTTTATTAATAGAGAGATAATATAAAATCAATATCCTACATTATTATTCATTGACTTGTTAGTCTAATGGTCTCCATCAATTCGCTGTTTTGCTAATGCAGCTTCATATTCCTGTTCTTCTTCTATTTATAGCCTTAGTCTTTTCAAAACTAAGGCCAATAAGTATCTCTTATCTTGCAATAACCATGTTTCGTTGTTGTAAGCTCTTTACGTCAAGTGCCTTCACTTTTTGAATGGAGTAATTTTCATATATATATATATATATATATTATTTAACAAAATCAAGACATCAAAGAATGGATTGATAGCGACAAATAGTGTATTTCATCGTTCATTACAATTGTTTCAAGACCATTCGGACAAATTCAAACCCTATATCGTTTGAAAATTTTCACAAGAACAGCCTATCATCAGACGTTTAGAAAAAAAAAAACACTTTTACAATGAACGATATGGAATCCATTTCCCTTTTAAGGAAAATTATGAGAAAATATTTTACCTACATCTCTTCATTCCAAGTTTTTTTTTTTTTAAAGATTTTCATATTTACATATTTTAGTATATCTATTTAATATATATATATATATATATATATATATATATATATATATATATATATATATATATATATATATATACTAGCATAAGCCTGATGAATTCTCACAAAAATGAAACGTGGAATATTCTGTATAGCTTAATTGCCATATATATTTTCATAACTTAATACCTTGCCATATATATTTTCATAACTTACTACCTATCTCTATCTATGTATCGGACACTGTTGAAGTAAATACTGAAAAATTTACGCATAAAATTATATCTTTGTATATTTATTTATGCGATTAAATGAAGTAATCATATATGCATATATATATATATATATATATATATATATATATATATATATATATGATTATAAGCCTGAAGAGTCCTAGAGTGGATGAAACACGGAATATTCAGTGTAGCTTAATCGCCATATATAACTTACTAACTAGCTCTACCTACGTATTGAGCACTTTTGAAGTAAATACTTAAAGTTTACACATAAATTTATACTTTGGTATATTAATTTTATGTGAGTAAATTAAGTAGTTATATATATATATATATATATATATATATATATATATATATATATATATATATATATATAACGAAGACCCTAATCGGCATAAGAGTTTGAATCCAGGTGTAACTGGAATCACAGAACACTCAAACAAAGTTCCCCAGCTATACAGGTCACCCAAATAGCTCACACATTACAGTAGTTGGCCATGATCGATCTGCATAAGGACAGGGTGGGTCGGTTGTTTCTGGGTCCTTCACTTTCAGCACGAAAAGTCCACGAGATGAAGAAATTGATGTTCTCAAATCAAAGGAAGTGGCACACGCTCACGTTGTGATTAAAATTAGACTTGTGGTCACACACCTGGACTTAGTGCTGGCTCCTGCAATTTAAAGCATACTATACGTCAACAGCAACAACAGAAAAAAAAAATGATCAAATCCTCTGGTCGTTTTCTATAACAATGGCTACAATGTCAGGCAATAAATAATTACAAAGTTCTAAAAAAATGTACAATATATTTTCTTTTCAAAATACAAAAGTAATAAGTATTTACTCATTTTAGAAAGTTTCCCTTTTATTGATCACGACATTGCATACAATTGTTTCAGTCCTCAATGTTAGCGTAGAAGAATATAACTGTTCATCAAATAATAATTTGCACAAACTTGAACTTCATCAGCACGTTAGACAAAAAAAACAATATTTCAAAAGTTTTTCAACCCACGAATAGAACCTTTCCACTGCAACAAAAGAAGATTAGATATATATTTGAAGGGCTTCAAGCCAATAGTCCGTTAAAGAAATACCCCTTTCATTTACTGTTATTAAACACACGTCAACAGTCAGTCAGAGAAAAGAAAACATTTGTTTTTGAATACTAGAGCTATAAATATTTTATTTCCTTTTAAGATACCATATTAAAAAAAAAGTGAGTGCTGGATGTATTAACTGGAAAGGTTCTAGTCGTGGGCTGAAAAACTTTTGAAATATTGCTTCTTTTTTTTTTTTAGTTCTAACATGTCGAAGAATTCCAAATTTGTACGAATTATCATTTGTTGAACAATTTTTCTTTTATAGGCCAACACTGGGGCCTGAAACAATTGTACACAGTGTTGTGAGCAATAAAAGAAAAACTTTCCGAAAATGAGTAAATACTTATTACTTTAGTATTTTGAAAAGAAAATATATATGCTCCCTATCTTGGGTTGAGCATACTTGGAAGTGATATACAACCTGTTATTAGCGTATTAAGCGATGCTCTTTGTGTAAACAAATTGAGCTTAAGCATTTGGACGATGTCAAAACATCGTTCATTCACTACCCGCACAGCAGCAGCTGTATAGCATAATGGTGAGAAGCCTTGACTGTTGTTTAGGCGGTTGGGTTTTGATCTTGGCTTGAGGTAGTGCCTGTCTAGTCACACTGATAAGCTGTGATACAGCAAAACAATACTGTATGTGGATGACTATATATATATATATATATATATATATATATATATATATATATATAGTCTTAAGGTTTGTTCACAACAGCTTTAAACCTAGATATAGTAAGCATCCTCACTACTTCGTTTGGTAAGCTGTTTTATGGATGAGAACAAAGAATTCTTCCTTTCTTCTATTGAGATGAGAACAACTACGACACATCTTTCGATGTGTCCAATGGCTACTGCGATTTGGCGCGCTTAAATAATAAAAATAATAAATATATTTTTTCAATTTTCTTATCATTTTGTTCTACCTTGGGATGGGTGTCAGACATTCACCCCCTCTCAGACATTCCAATCGAAAGATCGTTTTAATATTCTAACCGTCCATTTAAGTATAATTGTATCTCTCTTGCACTTGGTTCACTGACTACAGATCTCAGACAGCTTTGAAATTCTTTTTCATGGGTTGCTCCTATAATTACTGGAATGATAGAGATGCATAAAACCTTGGTATTTCGTTATCAGTTATCTCTCGGCTCTGTTTAACTCAGCATCATTGGAGACACTGACTTTTACTAAGATTTCTTCTTTCTCCTTCTTGTCCCATATACCTATGTCAGGTTTAATAATGCAGATTCAATGAACAAAGCTTCTTTCCTAGCACTGGCCGCTTGTGTTACTCTGTTCTGTTGGTCTGCTTTCTGGCTGACTACAACATGATAGCCTTCAAGTCCAATGTAAACAAGTTCTTGGTGAGCCATCCCCTTAAATAATCAAATTCTACCCAATTTCCAACATTAACGATTAGTACATTACGGACTTACATTCATTGACTCTTATACTTGAGTGGCTTTTTGGCCTTGATAAGTGGTGACTTCCTTGCAAATGAAAAAAAAAAAAGAAATAGGGAAGTGTCAGGATTTTCGGTCGAAATTCTATTGTGTATGTGTGTGAGTTTACCTTCTGAGTGGCTGTGTTAACTAGAGATATAGCAACAGGTTTTAAGGAATTTCAGTGTAGAGCACTCCAGTCAACATTTCTAGGATAGGTGTTGATGCTGAGAGTCAAGGTTCCCCTTAAATGATCAAATTCTACCCAATTTCCACTATTAACGATTACTACACTACCACCTTACCTTCATTGACCCTCATTCTCGAGTGGCCTTCGAACCTTGATAAGTGGTGGGTTTTTCTCTCCCACTGTAAGAACTTAAACACCAGGGTCGGAAAGTGGGATTGAGAAGTCAGCGCCCCTGAGGATGGGCACTCTGACCTGCAAAATGTGCCTAGACAGCCTTGTTATCATTCCCTGGTAAGGGCGCCTCAGGCGATTAGCAATAAACTAAGCTCTTCTCAAAGAGAGAAGACAAGGCCTGGGAGGGTAGACCTCCTAGAACTGCACAGAACTAAACTCCCACTGCAAAATCAACAGGGATTGGATCATTGCTGTTGATTTTGGGGGCCGGTTATAACAATCCCTGGCCAAGTGCCAGACTCCCTTATAAAAAGAAAATGTCGTAGCAGATGGTGCATGACTTATTTCAAACTGTTCTTTCCGGTATATGTTTCTAGCACTTGCTGCTACAATTCAACCTGTTTATAGCAAAGTTATAAAGTGGGCGATAAACATACACATGCAGGCTTGATAGTCTTAATAATACAGAGATAATATAAAATCAATATTTCAAATGATTACTCATTAATAATAAAATAGTTTGTTTTCGGAATGTTTTAGTTGAAGTGTTATTTAATAAATATTTCAATAATAAAAAGAAATGCTGTTTTTTATTTTAAACTTGATGATTGTAACGCTAACAAATAATTGACAGTGAAGTCATTCAAATGGTGATCGATGGATAAAATTGATGCTGATAAAAAATATGTTAATTATTTTGATAATAATCTTTCGCTAAAGAATGAATGATGCAACGCAATTACCACGATGATGATGCTGATTGTTTTGTGTCGATCACGATGATCACTATGAGAATTGATTATTATAATCAATATACTTTTTTAATTAGCTTTACTAAAAATTAATCAATTTCACTTTCATTAATCATTGGTTTTATTGGTTTTCCATTTTTATCTTAACTGCAATGAATTAGCAGGAAAACAATTGTTTTTTTTAGTTGAATTTAATTTATATGAAACAATCGTCGTTAGTTGGGTTTACCATATTTAAAATAAAAACAGTGATGGCTCAGTGGTTACAACACAGGGCTTTTACTATGGTCTAAATAGCTATTGTACAGTATACTTAACAAGAAAGAGAGGGGAAAAAACAAAAACAAAATAAATAGGCAACAAATAACTATTACGAAACGCAAGAAAATTTACTTTTCTACTTACATGTATAATTTTCACGTGTGTTTACTGAATGTAAGATTTATTATCTATGCCTTTGTTATTGCAGATTCTGCCATAGTTGTAAATTGGTGGTGGTGGTGGTGGTGATGGTGGTGGTGGTGGTGGTAATGGGGGGTATTTAGTCGCGAATCTTAGATATAAAATATTTGAAAATGAATTATAAAAAGAGTTACTGGAACCGTTAGCTTACATCTGAGAATGTTTGCCACTCTGTAGTAGAAGAAACTACTCACAAAAGCAGCAGCACACTTGTTTGGCATGTCAGGTGTGAGTATCACAGAAAGAAAAAGAGGTAAAGAACTTATGTTTGTACCTGGAGTTTTTGATATGTGGCATTTTATTGTATTTATTTGCTCCCCCACTAAAGCAAATTAGGCAGAAGGCCGATTTTTAATGTGAGGAGTGAAGGGAGGGGGAAGGGAAAAAAGGGACCAGCTCCCGAGAGGTGGGAAATGGGAGCTGGTTAATGGTCAGGCATGTGGGGTTGCCCCCACATCTGGTCTTTGCTAGTCATAGCTAGTCATAGCTTGCAGCATCTGCAGAACAGATGGTGTTTATTTGTTCCCCCACCGAGCAAATTAGGCAGAAGGCCGATTTTTAATGTGAGGAGTGAAGGGAGGGGGAAGGGAAAAAGGGGACCAGCTCCCGAGAGGTGGGAAATGGGAGCTGGTTAATGGTCAGGCATGTGGGGTTGCCCCCACATCTGGTCTTTGCTAGTCATAGCTAGTCATAGCTTGCAGCATCTGCAGAACAGATACTACACTTTGATCCCGGCCCGAGGCATTTTATTTGCACATGAGTAGCTTCTTTAAGAGAGACGAATTGGGAAGGACAGACAGGTGAGTGTTTGACAGCCGAGAGTTTAGATTTGTTGGTGTGAATTGTGGTGTTGGTAAAGAGGAGTTCCATCGGTTTTTCTTGCGGCTTACACAATCGGATTAAGAGAAGCTTCCTTTTCTTTTCATCATCATCATCATCATCATCATCATCATCTTAATGGTTACAACACAGGATTTTTCGTCATTGATCATTATATATTCAGTTTAATGTCAGTTTTACATGCTGGTATGAGTTTGGACGGCTTTTAAAAATATATTCTCAAATTTACCTGTCTCTAGCCAGGTCTGTATTTATCCCTCTTTCTTGGATTGCACTTGGTTCACCGGCTATATTTGCTAGGTAGTTTTTGAAATTCTTTTTCATGAGTCTATAACATAACTGTAAACTGTGGCCACAGCCGAGACTGAACTCACTACACGAATTTGTAGTGTAATTCAAATCTTGTCCGTAACGGAATACTTGATGCTTCGCTAGTGCTATCAAGGGTATTTTTTATTGTGACGTTATCACTAGACGGGTTGCCTACGCTGGCTATCTACCCTCAAGAGAAGGATAGACTACGCCAGTTTCCCAACCTGTTATTTTACCTCATGATACATACAGCGCCTCACCTTCTCAAATAGTCACGCATCTCGTACTGACCAGGCTCAATAGTGCTTAACTTTGGTGATCTGACGAGAACTGGTGTGTCAACATGATTTTGTGGTATGAGTTGCTCCTATAATTACTGGAGTGATGGAGATCTTCCTAAGATTCCAGTTTCTTTTTATTTTGTACATAATTTTTTTTCTCAGCTTTGTTTAACTCAGCATCATTGGGAACATGTCTACTAAAATTGTTTCTTTATCCATCTTGCCCCATATCATTATCTTACTGTCCTGATTTAATCTACCTCTGAGATCATTAGACCTCAGTTTGTCTCCAAGACTCATTCTATAGTATCCTTCTCATATCATTTCGTCCTATACAATTCATACCCTTAGTCCATCCTTATTGCTTTTTCCCATATTTTTCTTGACCTTCTAATGAAAACTGACTCCACTACATCAACTGCATCTACAATCCAAGAACCCTCAGCCATTCTTTCAACATCATATTCGGTTTATATGCTGCCATCTATTGGATGTTTTTTAAAATTTAATCCCCAAACTGCCCAGATTTTTATTTATCCCTTATTTTATCAGCTCCACCTTTATCGCTTAACACTTCCTTCCATGTTTCCTTGACGTTCCCCTGTGAACTGACCCTACTACATCAACTATTCTATATCTATTAACCCAAGAACTCTCATCCATTCTTTAAATTTGATCATAACATCCAAGTCTCCAGTTCTAACATCTCCCTATATTTCTAGATTTAATCGTCTCCTGATATTATCAAATCTCAGTTTGTTTGTAAGACTCCTTTTATAATAATCTTTTTTATATCATTTCTATACAGTGCATGTCCTCGGCTATAATAATCTTTTTTATATCATTTCTATACAGTGCATGTCCTCGGCTATTACTATTTCACTTCCATACGTCATCACACTTTGTATATATGTCTGATAGACTCGTCTGTTGGTTAACAGAGGTAAACTGAATTAATTCCATTCATAAGTACCATCTCCTTCCTGTGCTCCACTGATACCATCAAGGCAACAAAACTTTTAAACAACCTCAATAGCTTTGCCATCCAAATATACTTTCTCTACAGCTCAATCTAAAATAACAATCAAACTAGATACACACTAGAACAACGATTCGCCTCTCCTTGAGGCTAGCGTTTACAAATATCCGTGAACCTAAAACTAACTTAGATGATGTAGAATCATTTCTCATAGCTAACTCCCGGGATATCTTAGCACTAATTGAAACTAATGGGACAGAGGTTGAAGCTTGGATGGATGGCCGATAGTAGACCCCTCCATCAAAGTAGCACTGTGCCTTGTTTGGGGTGAAAAATGGAATCAAAAATTTTTGTTTTACATAATATAGTTTAATATGCTGGTTAAATGATTAATGACACAGGCAATAAACGAGTGTGACAAGTTCGAATCAAGTTTGTTCAGCAGAAACACTTTCATCAAACCCACACTTGAACTTGTATTTAACCTCTTGGAGAGGCGATAAATAAATACAGTCATTTTATTTTTAGCTTTGATCTCAGCAAGCCATTAAATTTGATGGTAAATATTTTACACCATATAAAAACCGCACCATCAAAGTGATCAAGTTAATGGCCCGCTGAGACCTAGGTCTGCTGAAACATGAGTGCACTTATATAATTATTAGCTATGTCATATTTTAGTATCATTATAAAAAAGTGGACAAACGGATATTTAAGTAATATTCTGGTAGATTAGAAATCGATGTGCAAACGAACTAATATAAACTACTTCCCTTTCTTTTCTTCTTTCTTTTTCACTTCTTTTATGGCATTTTTTGGCATCATCGAGATGTGTTTCAAACGAATGCTAAAAAGTAAATGGCTTTAATTGCTACCCTTTTCTTCATCATCCTCTTCATCACTTCAAAAGTAAGTTGTTTTTCACAGTAACGTGTCCACTAAAAATATTTCCCAACTAATGAAAATTGTTTCAAACTCCAAAAGTAAAAACCCTGTGTGAAATTAATGAAGCCTATAAGGCAGTGGTGAATATTTACTTGCTACCTGCCTCAACAAGATGTGACACAAGCTCAGAAAGTGGGAATGTTCAACCAGTGCTCCTAAAGGCGGGGGGGGGTACTCTGGCCTAGCAAAAATTGCTTGGGCATTCCCATTGGCATTACCTGGTAGGAGCGCCTCAAGTAGCAAGCAATAAACTTGCCTCCACCTGAAAGCTGAATGGCAAGCCTTAAGGGTTGGAGTTCCTAGATAGTATCCAGGTGGCGTACCCTAGTCTGGTAGGTACTGGGCTAATTCATGGGCCCTTACCTGTAGGGCTGATTGTCAAGAAAGGATTCTTGACTGATGCTTTCAACCTAAGTCTCCCAACAGCCGAAACTAACGATAAAAAAAAAGAAATGCCGGAAATTATTCTCTATTAGAGTAGATAAACTTAGGACTTTATAAAAAAAAAAAGTTAGAACTTTTTTAACAATAAAAAAAAATGTAAATTAAATATTTTACACATCCGAACGTAACGACTTTTATTCTATAAATAGATAAGCACTCGTCCAAGTTATTCGGAAATAGAAATCTTCTTACGCTCTAGAAACACACGATGATATGCCAGCTACCAGTTGACAAAAAGATGGCGGACGGAACACTATGGCAAAAACGTTAAGTATTTTTTAAAAATTAATCCTAAATGTTTTTATGTTACCTTGTTTTTAAACTTGTTTTTCTTGTTTCATTTATGTATTTGTCTGTATTCTCCTGTCTTATCCGTCACCCCCCCCCCTGCTACAAAGTAAACGATAAAGACAAAAAAAATGCCGGAAACTAACGATAAAAAAAACAAATGCCGGAAATTATTCTCTATTAGAGTAGATAAACTTAGGACTTTATTTATTTTATTTTTTTTAAATGGAGAGTAGATAATACAGTGGATGTGTTATCGACAGCTCCAGTAACTCTCGCTTCTCCTTTTTTGTCCCTCAGTCCTCATTCAATGAGTGATTTTTCTGACAAAGGGTGAAGAAAAAGCTGCTTAAAGGTCGGTAGTACTTGGTGACCAGTAGTCTGAGATGTCGGAAATTTTTCTGTCCTTGTGGCCATGTCACTAGTAAGAGTGCTGGAGGTAAACGTTTTGTCTGGGCTGACGTTATCCGCCTGATAGTCAGGGACCCGAACCTTGGATTAACCACTAAGGAGGCTGTCCTATCAGCAGGCGCAAAGTACTGGGACTGCTGTATTGCCATTTGGTGAGTGGATCTGGACCATGCAGTAGTCTCTGGTGGGGCCTCTCGATGCCATACTAGTGGGTAATTGTTACGGCTTTACCTTTTCGTGTGCTACAAAAAAAAAAAATTTTCCTGTCTTTTCCTTTCTTACTTTCCCTATCTGTACTGCTCTAACCAAGTATGCCGACCTATTCCACAAATCCCAAAACCTCAAGATGAAATATCTCCAGAATAAAAACTCGATTAAACCTAGAACCCCATCTTCCAACGTAGACCCCTACTACCAGGTCTCTTTCTCCGACATCAGGGGTCCACGTTCCAACCTTCCAGAGGTTGAAACCCAATTACAGGAGACGAAACCGAACATATTATTTCTAAGTGAAACTGGAATAGGACCGACCACTTCCCTAGATGAGTTCGTAATTAACGGATACTCCAATTTAACAGCTAAATCTGACACCCAAGATCGCCATGGGCATGGAATATTTGCCTACATTAAGGATGGCTTCCCGTGTGGCAGGGATATCTCTAGAGAAGATCCTAATTTACCCTATATGTGCTTCAGGGTTGCACTTGCTAACACCACTGCATTTATATTTGCCCTCTATAGGCCCCACAACAGCGGAGTTATTATCTTTAAGAGCATATCTGAGAAAATAAACCACATACTGTCTGCACATCCCTCGGCTAACATCCACATCTGTGGTGACTTCAACGTCCATAACGTGGAATGGCTGACCCATTCAAATAAGACAGATGATGAGGGGAGGTTTTGTCATGATTTTGCCATTGCTTATGACCTCACTCAGATTGTTCGCGAACCTACCCGTGTGCCTGATACACCCGGTCAATATGCTAGCCTCCTAGACCTTTTTCTCTCAACTTCTCCTGAGCTATGTTCATGTTCTGTTCATTCTCCTCTAGGATCCTCCGACCACTCCGTCATATCAGTTAAGATAAAAACGAAATGTAAGAAGCCTCCAGACGTACCCCTCCACCGTACTGTATACCAATACTCTATGGCTGACTGGCATAGCTTCCATACATTCATATCTGATTTACCTCTCCACTCCATGTTTAAAAAGGAAGTGTCCTCTATAGTATCAGATCTGACCGAATGGTTAATTGTAGGCATAGACCAATTAAACCATCCAAAAAATTCCAACAAAAACCTAACAGCCAGCCATTAGTTCTCCCCAGAATGTGCTGCTGCTATCGCGCACAGAAATCACTTTTTCCATAGCTACCAACGTAATAGATGCACTGAGACTAAAGCTGCTTTCAGGACAGCCAGCAACCACTGTAAAAGAGTAATAAAAAATGCAAGAGAGCTATATGCCCAGTCTGTTAAATCCAAGGTAGCTGATCAGCAGCTTGGATCCCACCAGTTTTGGCAAATAACAAATAGGATCCTGAATAGAAGTATGCGTTCTATCCCAACCATTATCAATGGACCAGAGGTCATCTCGTCAGCGTCAGACAAGGCCAAACTATTTGCAAAGAACTTTGCAACTAATTCTACCCTATGCGACAAAGGCCATCAACTCCCCATATTTCCTCCTATAACACAGAACAAGCTAGGTAACATACAAATATCTGTGCATGAGGTCGCCAAGCTAATCAAGAACCTAGATTCCAGTAAAGCAACTGGCTCTGATGGCATCCCAATTATAGTGTTAAAAAAGCTTCAACCAGAACTTGCTCCCATACTTACGAAACTATTTAAGCGCTGCCTTAAGAAGTGCTTTCGACTCCTTGGAAAACCTCATCAGTTTGCCCTGTATTTAAGAATTCAGGTGATAAGTCATCTCCCTCTCAGTACAGACCAATAAGTCTCCTGTGTGTTATGAGTAAGTTGCTGGAATTCATATTAAATAGAGAAATAGTAAACCACCTCAGCAGGAATAACCTTCTTAGTGACACACAATATGGTTTCCGCTCTGCAAGATCTACCACAGATGTGCTGACGGTTATATCCCAGAGGATTAGTGAATCTCTTGACAAAGGCTTCCTTTCTAGGACAATTTCTCTTGACATATCAAAGGCCTTCGACAAGGTATGGCATAAGGGTCTACTTCACAAGATTTCCAGCTACGGTATAACTGAAAATGTTTTCTCAATCATTAAATCATTTCTCTCCGATAAGCTCATAAGAGTAGTGGTAAATGGACAAAAATCGGAGGCCTGCAATATAAATGCTGGAGTCCATCAGGGGTCAATCCTGGGCCCAACTCTCTTCCTGATCTACATCAATGACCTCCCTAAACCCATACTTAAACCATTCGTTTACATCTATGCTGATGACACGACCATCTATGGCAACACATCAAAGGCTGTAAATGACAAAGTTCTCTCTTCTGATCTCGAGCGCGTGATTCAGTGGGGGAAGATGTGGCTGGTTACCTTTAATGCATCCAAAACCAAACTCCTATTTTTACATCATCAACACTCTGATCCCCATCTGGCATCAATTGTGATGGATGGCTCTCGTCTGGGTGAGGCCCCGTGTTTTGACAAGCTTCTAGGTTTGACCTTTACTCCTGATCTGAAATGGAACACATACATCGTCTGTTGCCAAGGTCGCTGGAAAGATGGTGGGATCCTTCTACCGCTCCAGAAGATATCTCACTACTGATGCAATTCTCTATTTATATAAAAGCCAAGTACGTCCAAGGATGGAATACTGTTGCCATGTCGGGGCAGGAGCTGCTAAAAACAGCCTATCCTGCCTTGACAGAGTATAAAATAGACGTTGTGGCTTAGTGGGGGATGCCCTTTTCTCTACCCTGCAACCTCTCTCCCACAGAAGAGACGTTGCGAGCCTATCCTTGTTTTATCGTTATTTCCATGGCAGGTACTCGTCTGAACTCCAATCTCTGGTCCCCCCTCGCCAATCTTTCACGAAAAACACCCGTCTAGCTGAATCCACTGTCAAAAGTTTCCCCCACTCTTTATCTGTGCCTAAATCAAAACGTAGATTCCATGAACAAAGCTTCTTTCTTAGAACTGCACGCCTGTGGAACTCTGTTCCGTCTGCCTGCTTCCCACTGGACTACAACTTGGATGTCTTTAAGTCCAACGTTAACGAATTCCTAATGAACCACCCCCTTAAGTAAACACTTCATCAAATTTCCACACTCACATAATGTACTTGCAATAACCCTTATCCCTGAGTGGCTTCCGGGCCTTGATAAGTGGTGATCACTGTGTAAAAAAGAAAAAAAAAGAAGCGAGCAGTCGAGGACTATATTATTAAAGAATTGTTTTTTTCATTCCATCCTCATAATTGAAAGAATTTAATGACAGTATGCTGAACTCAAATCAGTGTTCTTCAATGTCAATAATGCCCGTCCTAGAAAACTGGAATGCATCATGCTGAAATTCCTTTAAGCCTGCTGCTATTTTTACAGTGAATGCAGCCACTTAGAAGACAAACGCACGCACGCACACAAACACGCATACACACACACACATGGCAAAGCACTGAAACGAACTTTCTGACGTTTTTCTACTTCTTATTCAAGAACTTTAAAACTTCTCGATATAATGCGGTCTTTCAAAGTATATTTTACATTACTATAAAATTGTGGATATAAATATATTTTGTTTATTAATTTATGTTTTCTCGTTTTCATCCAAACATTCCTGTCGTCGAGTTAGCTCTTGAAAACTGGTGATCCTTTCATAAGATTCATGTTTTTATCCATCTTATTCTATGGGTTAATTCAACTACATGCAGATGAATTGTTAACGTTGTTCTTGATGCTTTGCAAACACGTTACTATCGTCAAAATATACTACCTATATCTAGAGGTGACACTATGATATAGGTTTGATTTAGTTGTTTTGTTTTAAGGCATATCAACCCTTTTCTGGAAATAGTATGTTGCATCCAGTTATTTTGTGGAATGTTTTTATTCTTTAAGCTCTTTTGTATCTTCAATCGCTAGTTTGTAGTGTTTGGTTTGGTTGTTTTATAGTGGATTTTATCGTTTTTTTTTGTTCCATGCCCTGCAGAACATGAACGAGTTTTGCAATGTGAGAAGAAAAAGGGTTACAGTATTAATCTTTGGTACATTTTAAGTTAGGAAACCAGTCAGGAAGTGGGGGAGATAGAAAAAGAAAGGGGAAATGGGAAGAAGGAAAAGGGGGGAAAATGTGGGTTATTGTTTTCGTTTTTTGGTTTTGCAGGACATAATTAAGTTTTGCAAAAGAAAGTAGAAAAACAAAAAGCATTAATGTTATGTCCATTTCATCTCAGGAAGCCAATATCTTCAGACAGCCTGATCTGGTAGCATCAGCACCACAATATATTACATATGTATATGTATGTGGATGACTATATATATATATATATATATATATATATATATATATATATCCCCAAAACAGTGTTTCATGGTAAACAACTGATGATCCCTTAAAACATAAATTATTACTGGTACTATAGTGAATTCGAGAGAGCAAGTTGAGGCAGTGATTACGGGTGATTGAATGACTAAATAGTTTTCTAACGAATGATAAAAAATTTTTTTTTTTGTATAGTTTCAAAGGTTAAAAACTTCCAAGACTATATATATACATTCACACACACACACACACACACACACACACACACACACACACACACACACACACACACACATATAATCAGTATACACACACACACACACACACGGACACACACACACACACACACACACACACACACACACACACATATATATAATCAGTATTTACTTTAGTAGTGCTCAGTATGTAGGTAGAGCTTAGTATGAATTAATATATGTGTCTGCATATGCTGTAAATCATGTTCGTGTGTTGAGAGTGCGGAGATATTGAAAAGGAGAAAGCTGTAGCTTTCTGGACGTCAGAAGAGGCAAGCCATTCCCTTGGTCAAAGAAGCAACTACTTATTCAGAATGATGAGAAGGAGAATGACAGGCCCAGATGAATAATAGTCACGTGACGTCCGGGAGCCACTTAGAGCAGATAAACCGGCAAAGGGCAGTTAGAAGCTACCGTCAGACTGTCTGCTATTATTTAGATAAATCTAAAGAATGAACGTGCTTAGAATGAAATACCGCCGAGAAAGACGACCAAAGAATACGACAAGGCTGTAGATTTTGAAGTACAGGACAGAGGGCAAAAAGTTCAAAATGTTAGCAACGAAATAGCTTATATATGACTGACAGTAGAATGGTTCCTTTTAGAAAAAGTCCATGGAATAAAAATGAAGAGCCTTCACTCAAATTTGCTGCATTTTTGATATGGATGCTGTAGTTATTAGTGATGCCGTAAATCTCTAGTAGATTGGTTCAGCTAAGTACAATTTATTCTAATTTAACAATTGGGGGAGATAGAAAGAGAAAGGGTATATATATATATATATATATATATATATATATATATATATATATATATATATATATATATATATATATATATACAACACTCAGAAATTACTTTTTCCTCCTTTAGAAGCAAGCATGTACTCTGTTGTTTTATGTCCTGCTCATTTAAAACATAGAAAGCTGGGCTTACTGATCGTGTATTCTCGTGACTTTATTGTGGACTATTACAGACCTTCTCCTATAAAGAAATATTAAAAACCCCAGGATACTACTTTCCAAACTCTTTGTTTCTGCCGGCAATCCCCATTGTATGTGTGTATGCGTAAGTGTATATATGTGTGCATGTATATATATATATATATGTGTGTGTGTGTGTGTATGTATATATATATATATATATATAATTTTTTTCGCCTCTTCTTTCTTTTTTTGTTCTTTTTACTTTACCCTTCACCCTCTATCCCTTAAATATATTTCATGTGTCTTGGATCTTGCCTTTGTCTGTACCCCTTAATTTTACTCAAATTCTAGTTATTATTACCATTATTATTATTATTATCACTATTATTATTATTATCACTATTATTATTATTAATACTATCATTTTTGTTAATATTATTATTGCTATTTTATCATCGTCGTCATCACTATTATTATCGCTACTATCATCATCATTTTTATTGTCATTACCATCGTCGTTATTACTGTTGTTATTATTAATATTGTTATGGTTAATAGTAAAATTCCCCCTATTACTCCACCACGCCAACCATTCATATCCAAAATTCTAATTTTGTCCTGTTAGACACCCCCAAAGAATTTGCCACCTTATCTCTCTACCTTTTCCTTATAAAAAATAAAACATAGAAATATTGCCACATATTACCTAGCATACAGTATACTTTGAAATCCAGTATTATAGCCTTATAACTACCCACCCAGTCACCCCTTTCGCCTTAAATCACCACCATAATATCCCTCCCAAAATTATACACTAATTCATAGTGATGTCATCTCACTTTCATATGTAAAAAAATGCCCCTCCATAGATAACACCTTATGCGTCGTTAAATTAGAACCACCACATATCCAGTTAAGTCCCAACTTTAACCCTAAAACATATAATAAATACACTTAAGACTATGATAAAGACTCTATACACCTTTCTGCACTACACTATATATTATACACTCCTCCTTTATTTAGAATTCGACCCCCCAACATCATCTATAATTTTAATTTGTTTTGATCTATTTCGTTCCTAATGAATCCAATGCTAGAAGCCGCATCCCCACTATGTTACCTAGCACCTTCTCTACTCTTCTGATGAGAAGCATTAGGCTTCGAAATGCCTTGGCATAAAGAGTCCCTTCTATCCCCCAACTAATCGATTGTATTCCCTTATTGTATAAACGAACCAATCTATATCCAGCAATATATAGTTCTGTGTCTTCGTTTCCAACTCCTATTGTCTTCATATATAAGCTCCATTGATACTTGTTGAGCTTTATAATGTCCAGATAAGTCTCCTCTCATAGAATTGAGCTTGCTCTTTTCCTCTAACGCTCTAAGCTATATATATATATATATATATATATATATATATATATATATATATATATATATATATATATATATATATATATATATATATTTAAATAAGGGAGTAGTCACCAACAATGTGTATTTTTTAACATTATTTTATTATACCGTGTCTTGGTTTTTCATTGAGAATTATGTTTGGATCATTGTAATAATGTTTTTAAGTCATTAAAATCATTTACGCGCGTTTCAGACGGTCTGTGATGCGTCCTCGTCAGAAATTATTTTCAAATGTGTAAAAATGGCGATTTTCAGTTAATTTGAAGTTTTTCCAAGGGGTGGAGGCTTGTAAGTGTTTATTATTCATTGGTATGCTGAATTTTTATTGCTTTTTTATTTCTTTTTTATTTGGCTTGTCCAAGGAGACGTTGACCTGCTGTAGTCGCTATCTCTCTCTGCTAATGTTTTTTCTTTTCCTTTAGGGTGGGGTAGGGTGTGTGTGTGTGTGTGTGTGTGTGTGTGTGTGTGTGTGTGTGTGTGTGTGTGTGTGTGTGCGTGTGTGTTTATGTGTGTGTGTGTGCGTGTGTGTGCGTGTGTGTTTTTGCTTTTATTGGTTTGGGAATGTGTATATTGTTTTATAGTATTTTGGGGTTATTTGCTTCCTTAGGAAGGCGGCTGTGGTCCTAGGTCGTTACTAATGTGTATGTGTGGGGAGGGGGGGACTGGCTCTTCTGAAATAAGTGTAGGGATGCTTTCATTCTATTTTGATATTTTTTGAATTCTTGGATTTTAGTATTGTGATTTTTCATTTTAGTCTTATATTATGTTTGTTTAGAAAGAGGGGTGTATTTAAAATAGGGGATTTTTTAATGTTTCTATTTATTTGTCTCCCCATGTGGGTATGGCCAGACCCAGGATCGGTTCCTAGTGTGGGGAAGATTTTGTTCCCCAGAGGGGGGGGGCATTGGAGGGGGTATAAGTATGGGAGGGGGATGATAGAAGGGATGATAGTCGTTTTAGTCATGAGGGGGTTCTCCTCCACTGACTGAGGAGGGAGCGAGGTGTTGGAACAGATATTATACTATGGTTCTAGGTAAAGGAAAAGAAAAAACATTAGCAGAGAGAGATAGCGACTACAGCAAGTCAACGTCTCCTTGGACAAGCCAAATAGAAAAGAATTATAAAAGCAATAAAAATTCAGCATACCAATGAATAATAAACACTTACAAGCCTCCACCCCTTGGAAAAACTTCAAATTAACTGAAAATCGCCATTTTTACACATTTGAAAATAATTTCTGACGAGGACGCATCACAAACCGTCTGAAATGCGCGTAAACGATTTCAATGACTTAAAAACATTATTACAATGATCCAAACATAATTCTCAATGAAAAACCAAGACACTGTATAATAAAATAATGTTAAAAAATACACATTGTTGGTGACTACTCCCTTATTTAAATATACATCTTTCTTTCATTGGAATTTATTAACCCATTTTATATATATATATATGAGAATAATGGAAATAGTATTCGGACGAGATAGAGAGAGAAAAAAAAGGAACTAACCAAGTTATGTGTTCATCAACGTTTCCTCTTTATCGTAAAGACTTCTTCAGGATTTATAACGGTTATATGACGTTATAAAAAAATCTTACTCTCTTTCACGACGCTATGCCTTCCCCCCCTTTTAAATTTCCAACGATTTTTTCCGTTTCTGAAATAGAACAAAGTCATACATTTCATTACATCATAAATATATTTTTTCAAATATTTGTACTGGTGTTTTATTTTCTTAATTTCATTCATCCAGTAGAAGTCTTACAATAAAGACGAAACGTTGATGAACACAGAACTTGATTTGCTGCTTTATATATATATATATATATATATATATATATATATATATATATATATATATATATATATATATATATATATAAGAGAAATGCCAAATGGGGGGCGCAACATATATTGTGCTCGCATTTGGCATTTATAGGTGTTAAATTTGCCTGAATTCTTCTGCCAATTGTTAATAACCTGGAAGTAACGTCTTAGCAAATGGAGTCAAAGATGACTTTTTAGCTGGGTTTGAGTCTCCTGACCAGTAGGAATTGTTACTTCCTGAACTGATGATCGCGAAAGCATGAAACACTAATGTCTGTAGATATAAAAACAGGAATTATTATTATTCATAATATATATGTATACATACTTGTATATATATATATATATATATATATATATATGTGTGTGTGTGTGTGTGTGTGTGTGTGTGTGTGTGTGTGTGTGTGTATTCTGTCCATTTTTGGTGAGTGAATGTGACGGTGGTTACGTGGTTAATGACACGGACTGACGACCTGGGTATGGAGTTTCATAGTATTGCATTCACTCAGCGATGTCGGCAACCATTACATGGTCCCTCCTACAAGAATGCCGACAGCAGAATCACGTTTTACCATGTTCGATTTATAAGAATTTTTAGTTTGCATGTCACCTTTATTTTGTTATTCACAAAAAATGGTTTATTCCTTGTTAACCGAATGCATATGCCCTGCTGATGGACTTTAGCCAAGCAGTACATGTTTACAACTACATCAAAGTGTCCAGGTTTTCTTTGGCCAAACCGAAATCACATCATCTCAAACCTGGTCAAAGCAGGAGAGATTATTATAGCTGCATTTTTATTTGATCATGTGTGTGTGTGTGTGTGTGTGTGTGTGTGTGTGTGTGTGTGTGTGTGTGTGTGTGTGTGTGTGTGTGCGCGCGCGTGTGTGTTGACCATTTTCTTTTTAGTAAAGAAAAAAAATCAATTTTTGAAGAAAGACTAAAACGTGACATTGCATCAATACTGAAAGTTCTGTCAAATGTTTTCATGGTTTAACCATTTTTTATTTACATTTATAAAATAACTTTTTCTTGTTTCTTTTTTTATATGATAACAATCAACGTCTTTTGGCTCAGGTTAATTCAGTATCCCAAACCCCATCCCTATTTCTTTTTGGACCCACTTAAATCCTACTTCCAATTAGAGATTGATATGCTTGTTTTCGTTTCTGAACAAACAGGAAAACAATGTGTGATCTATTAATTAGAAAGGGCTGAGAGAGTTTCATATATGTTTATTTTGCCCTTCACTCCTCTCTATTAACGATTTTGTGCATAAATCTATTTATGAAAAAATAAAATTTCAAATAAATCTGCTGATATTTAAAGTAGGATTGCTCCTGGAGTAAATGTGGTATTATGGTGACCGAGATGACTCTAGATAAGAATAGAACAGACAACTTGATTACTTTGGACTAAGGATGACTTTTTCTACGCTTTTGATGACCTTGTGCTTAATTTGTTTTAATGTAAAGTTTTATATTTTCTGCAAATAGAAAACTCAAAGTATAGTATCTCATCTGATACTATAGTTAATCTATCCTGTCCTCTCTCAGTAAAGGAGAAATTAATCCTGCTTAACTTAGGTCAATTTTATTTTTATTCCAATCCAGAGTGCGCCATGGAAGGAAAACAAGGAACATAAATTAGGTGTAAGAAAAATATATTAAAAGGTTATAAGGATAGGATAAAGGGTAAGTGGAGCTTACTATCCAGTGGTGTCCAATATGGGTCGTCATACGCGTTGCACACTACTAGTACACCTGCTGATTCTACGACATTACGATACTGCTACCTGAGAGGGTTATCTCACATTGTACTATAGTACTGGAACAGTTCATGATGCAGGTAAGTTTCGGTTTCACAGCAATTTTATGATTTTCAATTTGTGGATGGGGTACAATAATATACTTTGTATTGATTCAGTAATAGGAATACAAATTTAGTAACATTGATTAAAATAAAAGTACTAATCCAGAACCTGGCCCAAATCACGTCGGCATCTTCTAGTATTTTATGATAAGCAGTTGTAAAAAGCTGACGTGAACACTCCTAGACAATAATTTCAAAATGCAGAAAACTAAACTTAAACAGAAGTTTAATTATATGAAATATTTTTATTCATAAAAAGTATATGAAATTCATTTTCAACAAATATTTCAAAGAAATAAATTGTTTTTTTTTCTTTAAAGACAAAAACATGGAAAGAACTATGAACAGAAGTCACATTTTTTTCTATTTTCATGGAAAGTATCTAAGATGTTTTTTCTTTGTTTTTACAAAAAAGTTTTTAAAGAAATAATCTTTTTCTTTGATGTAACGACGAAAACAAGGTTATTTTTGTTGAAACAAATATGAACGAAAACAATTTTTTGTTGAAAATGAAACATGAACGAAAACATTTTTGTTGAAAATGAAATATGAATAAAAACAATTTTTTGTTGAAAATGAAATATGAACGAAAACAATTTTTTGTTGAAAAAGAAATATGAACAAAAACATTTCTTTTTGTTGAAAATGAAATATGAACGAAAACAATTTTTGTTGAAAATGAAATATGAACGAAAACATTTTTTATGTTAAAAATGAAATATGAACAAAAACAATTTTTTGTTGTTGAAAATGAAATATGAACGAAAACAATTTTTGTTGAAAATGAAATATGAACGAAAACAATTTTTTGTTGAAAATGAAATATGAACGAAAACAATTTTTAATGATAAAAATGAAATATGAACGAAAACAATATTTTTGGTTAAAACAAATATGAACGAAAATAAGTTTTTTTTTCATGGAAACAACTACGATTGAAAACACTTTTAAAAAAAAATAGTGATGTTTTTCCCTATCAACGAAAAACAGCGTCTGTTCACAGCCAATTGGCTAATCGCGCCGCCATTTTCCAGTTGCGTTTTCCCCAGGTGCTTTTTCAGCAGCTCACCATAAACTGTTGGAAGATGGCGACGCGACTTTGAGTTAAGCTCTAATCGGTACGAAAATAAATATTGGTAAATGTGTCGTCTTTAACACTTGATATACACTAAGTTTTTTTTTTCGGGGAGCAACGAAGATCCCTTTGAGTTCCTACTTCACGCTTTTATACACATATTAATGTGTATATTCTTATTTGTTAATTTCCTTGGATTTTTAACTTATACTTCAAATAAAGTAAAACATATTTTTTTTTTATGGATGTCAACAACGATTATAGTGTGTAATTTGTGCTAATTGTACTAATGTTAGTTGGGGATGGATAGTGAGATGGTTCTATGTATACTTGGGAAATTAAAGACAAACGTGGTGAGTGATAATTATGTTAGTGATTGGTCAGAATTTGATTGTTTAAGAGGGCGGTTCAACAAGAATTTGCTTACATTTGACTTGAAAACAACATTGTTGTAGTCAAATGGTAAGCAGCCATGTAGCATTGAGTTCCACAGACGGGTAATGGCATGAAAGAAAATTTGCTCATGGAAGTTTCCTTTAGTTTTAGATGGAGAGAGAGAGAGAGAAAGAGAGAGAAAGAGAGAGAGAGAGAGACAGACAGACAGACAGACAGACAGACAGACGGGCGGGCGGGCGGACGGGCGGGCAGGCAGGCAGGCGGGCACGCAGGCAAGCAGGCAGAGAAATAGATAGGTAGATATAAACAGGGTTGCGGAGTCAGAGTCGGAGGTTTTAGCTGGAGTCGGAGTGGGAGTCAGATTTCTAAAAGTACAAGGAGTCAAAGTCGGAGTCAGAATTTTTTATCCGACTCCTTAAATCCAATGAATTTATTTTTTTACATGTTTTCCTGTTTGGTTTTACCATTTTTTTAATTACATTTTCTAACCAAACAAGGCACATTGCCACTTTGATGTAGGGGGCTGCTATCAGGAATCTAAGTTTCAGGGGTACTGTGTAGGAGTTTAGCAGCAAGATATCTGTTTACATTACACTTGAACTTCTGCATGTCAGTACTGTTGGGGAAGCAGGAAACCTGAAGAGAATTCCAAAGTCTAGCAGTTCTGGAGAAGAAGCTATTAGAGTAGAAGGCTTACATCTGGGAATCTCTACTGTGTAGAGGTGGCACTTTGCTGCTTGTCGGGTTTGTCGGGGGTATTTTCATCGATGGAGTACAAGTGCTTGTAGTTCGTCAGAACATCCACCATTAAAATACTTGTAAAACAAACAGAGTGATGCAACATTTCGTCGATAGGACAGGGGCTGAAGCTTAGATAACAGTTCAGGACCTATCATGTTGGCGACTCTCTTTAGAACACTGTCCAGGAGCGAGAGACTAGTAGCAGATGCACCAGCCAAAATGTGACAGCAGTACTCGATACATGGGCGAATGGTGGCTTTGTAGAGGTACAGGATACTTTCAGGCGTAAGTAACTTTCTAGCATGGTAGAGAGAGCCCATCTTCTTCGCAGCAGCTTTGGCAATGATCTCAATGTATCTATTCCAACTCATGTTCCCTGTGAACATTAAGCCAAGGAGTTTGAACGAACTACTTTCAGGTAATGTATCTTTAGCCAAAGCTATTGGTGGTTGGTAAGGTTTCATGTAATTATTAAAGGAAACGAGCTTTATCTTGGCAGCTTTGAACGTTACTATTCATTTCTAACCCCATTCCACTACAGAGTGAAGGTCTTCCTCTGGGGTTTCCGCCATTGCCTTAGATATGTACTCATTAGTTTTCCCCACGTGCCTGCTATAGAGCATGGTGTCATTGGCAAATATACCCATGTCAGAGACAATTTTATCTGGTAAGGATCGACCCCTGAGGTACACCTGCATTTATATCATATTGTTTGAACGTACGCCCATCAAGGACAACCTGGATTCTTCTCTCATTTAAGAAGAATTTAATTATATTAAGCATTCGTCCAGTAATACCATAGATTTTATTTTCATGAGAAGACCATCATGCCATACCCTGTCAAAAGCCTTAGATATGAATAGGTGTACTGTCTTCCCTTCCCCTGCCTTATTCAGTGTATTCAGTACTTGGTATATACGTTCAGAGATTACAGTTAGAATATCTGCAGTAGAACGGGCTTGCCTAAATCCATATTGATACAGAAGTTTAGCAGCTGTAAGGTAGTGGACTAGAGCTTGATTAATTTAAGACTCAAATATTTTGGCGAAAAAGGGGGGATTAATCGCGCAATAATTTAATGGATCAGTTGTTCGCCAGAGATTTTGTAAACTGGTACCACAGAAGCAGTATTCCAGCTGTCAGGAAAGCAAGATTTGGTAAGACATTTGTTAAAGAGTTTAGAGAGAACTGGAGCAACCACAGCGGAGCATTTTTTTTAATAGCACAGCTGGCATGAGATCAGGGCCACATGCTTTTGAGGTGTCTATGTTTTTTATGATATCATGTACTTGTGAAGGGGTGATTTTCAGATCATCTGGTGTGGTTTCTGTCCACAGAGGAAAATCAGGGAGGGAATGGTTTGCTGGGTCCAAGGTAGACTTTGAGGGAAAATAACGGGCAAACATGTTAGCTTTCTCAGTTGCTGTACAAACAACCTCATGATTGTTGGATAGTGGGAGAATTATTGATTGCCCATTATTTACTACACTATTGTAGATTTTCCAGAAATCATGAGTTCCTAATTTCTGCGCTTCAATGCATTTCCTGGTGGTTTCAGTATATTCACTCTTAGCTGTTGCTACTTCTTTCTTACAATTACTTCTAGCTTCTATGTACTTTGCTTGTACAGGACTTATGCTGAATGAATCTACGGTATGCATGTTGCCTCTGAGCAATGGCAGCTGCGCAAGTAGAAGTAAATCATTGAAGAGAGTGTGGTTTGCTATAGAACTTCCCTGTAGAAACATGTGCTTCAATTGCTGCTTTGAAACATTCAGTAATTTCATTTGCGCTCTATTCTGCAGGAAGAGAAAAGATATTTCCCCATGGGGCGTCTCTGATGTGATCTCTAATGGAATCCCAGTCAGCCTTATTTTAGTATGTTGTCGTTTTGAGCAATGGCTCTTCAACTTGGGGTCGAGAGTTTAGAGTGATTTTATCATTATCACAGCATGATCAACATTCCTAACTGGACAATCAGCATTTGTTAGACAATCCTCAGGATCACTTGTCAGAAACAGATCCAGAAGTGAGGCTTGCTGGTCCTGGAGATCTGGGAAACGGGTAAGGAATGTTACAGTCTGTGTCAAGGAATGGGATATAGCAAAGTTATGGATGATGCTACTAGCTGTGTCAGTGTAGTTAGAGACATGATTGATTATAGTACAGTCCTGGGTTGATGGAGAGCAATAAAGAAAATACAGGTAGCTAACGCTATGTTGTAAATTTAGTTTAAAGCACATGAAGGCCTGGTCACCTGATTCTAGTTTAGATTCCCTAGACATGGGGAGGGCATTACAAATATAGACTCCAAGTCTGTTCCTGTTAAAGTCCTTATGACAAAGTGGAAAATAACTAGACATGTTAAAGATGTTAGAGGATGAAGGAGTGCAAGTTAGTTTCACTTAGCGCTAAGATATCTGGGGAGTTTGCTAGGAGAAATGATTCTACATCCTCTAAGTTAGTTCTAAGTCCTCAGATATGTGTAAATGCAAGTCTCAAGGGAGGAGGCATGAGTGCGCGTCTGGTTTGAACATTTTTTTTGGATTGAGCTATCGTTTCCTTCTATTTAGTAGTTTCAGATCTAGATTGAGGTGCTAGACAAAATGCATGTGCATAGCCACCATCATGCAACATGAGTAGCCCATCAGCCGGCTCCTCATCCACAGGAAGGTGGCCTCGGGAATGCCCACCAGAGATGAGTGCAGGGTGCCTTTCCATGCGTGACATTGCACTACAAATATCCTGATATTACACAACTGATGATAGAACAGCCGTTCTAAACGCTATCAAAGGGCTTCTATACTGCCAGTTGAAAACAGCAACCAGCAACTGTCAAACCGGTACCCTCAAATCTGTCTGACAGGAGTGGCCCAGTCCAATCATGTTAGCATATATGCTAAATAAGCAGCCCCAAGATGCCCAGTTATAGGAGAAGGGAATAAGGCATTCATTGCCTTAGTCAGGAAACAAGGCTAAGCACTGGGCGTCTCTAATGAGTTCTTGTGGCCACACCTCTGCTCCTGGCTAATAGACAAAGAAGGAATATGGAGTATCGATAGGCAGAGCCTATCTACTCCTTAAGCAGTTTAGGTTTGCAAACCGGTGATTTGATCAAGTCACCAGCTCGAGGGGGGGGGGTTGTCATCCAAGAATGAGGAGGCCTCCCTCCCCTGTTTGGTGCCAAGACGTATGAGGTCAGTGGCACAGGTTTACAAATCGAAGTTTTCCTTATCCTAGATGGATGACCTAACCAGATCTACTGGTCCATCAGCACTGAGAGGATTTTCCCTGGATAGTGAGGATTGATAGAGTTTGTATTAAAGAATTAGTATCTGCTTTGAAGTTAGACTCCTCAGAATAGGATTAAGATTGCTTACGTTTTTAAAGGAGGTATGTATGAGTGTAGAGTGTAGATTAAAGGTGAATATCTACAAGGGTTAAGAAAAGATCAAATGTGGTTTGTGGATTAGTGACTAATTGGAAAATTATAGTATAAAGGTTAGGGTGCATTTCGAAATGTGCTTTAGGTGTTAGTTTTCAAGTAAAAATAATCACCAGTACTTTATCCCATTTAATGAAAGAAAGATATAGTTGCTAGTTAATACAGATCACTAATAATCTGGGCACAAACTGTGGTTATTAGTTATCTATTTTATAGATATTCTTTAGAGTATAAATATAGGTTAAGCTAATGCATGCCTTAGCAATAGAAATCTATAGATATTTAGTATTTATCGATTTTGAAAAGGTCAGCCTACTAAAGTTTAAGACCGGAAGCTAAACCCTCCTCCCAAGGTACATGCAAAGTATGTGATTTTATATCAGCTTGGGGAGAAGAGCAATTGTTTTTTTTTTGTCTATTTGAAACAGGAGAGATGATAGAACTTACAAGAATACAGCATTAATATACAGGGATTTGGGGAGGATTTAAGAGTATAAGGATTTTTAATGTTTATCATGCAAAACAGACTGGAAGGCATCTTGGAGGCAAAGCATTATCACTTTAAAGCAGACATTTAGAAATGACATTTGTGCCAATTATTTTAGTAACATACATCAGTAACAATATACATGTGGCGAGTATAGGCCTTATATTATACATTACACTTAGTCATAGAATAAGAAATTATGATTTCCAAAAAGAGGGAAGCAGTATAAGTAAATAAGAGCAGGAAAACAGGTTTGGTGAATAAGCAATAACTTAATTGCTTAATAAGCCATGGTTTGCACACTTTAGCAGTTTTTGTATGGTTTTGCTTTTATTTTTGGAGATATCTCATATTTTGTACTGTACTGTAATGCTTCCACTTCATCAAGATATTTCGGTCCGTCAGATCACTGCAAATCCTGTCTAGACAGCTGTTTTCGTTTTGGTTGTGATGTCACACAAGATCAATGAAAGTTCTGTATTTGAGTGGGATCACGATTACATTGGATAACAATCGAATTGTAATCTGAAAGTTATCCAGTTACTGAATCAAATGGAATTTGGCAGTTGGATTAGTTCAGGATCAATCCAGAATTACAATCTTATCTCCCCCACCCCAAAAAATAACGGACATAAATCAATAAGAAACAACCCATGGCACTATAGCCCTTTATAGCTTCTTCCTTTTTTTTTTTTACAAAGGAGTCATCACTTAACAAGGTCCAAAGGCCACTCGAGGATAATGGTTAATGAGTGTACAGAAGTCAATGGCACAATATCCTAGTAATCGTTAGCAGTGGAAATTTGGTAAATTGGATTACTTAAGGCGGTGGTTCATCAAGAATCATTTGTTTTTGCGGTACTCCTGCAGTATTTTACCCACCGATTTCACGATCTTAGCCGAGCGTTGATCGACATCCGTCGGAAAACGCCGGAACATGGCAAGCGGTACGATACTCTATCAGCCAATCAGGGCGCTTCAAACGAACGCGCAGCGCAGACGAATAATTTTCATTGGAATTACACACATAGCGTTTCATTTCAGTTATTTTATTGTTCAAAGTAAAAATACACAGCCTTTCATTTCAGCTATTTAATTTAGCGATAAAAAAAAACAAAAAACCGGGAGCTGTTGGAAACATATTTATGCGAATTTATGTGGAGACAAAAATTTGGACACAACCCTTCTTTTGTCTCCATAATAAATCAAATCGCGGAAGGCTACCCGGTTTGGGAAGGAGCTTCTTTCCACATCCTCTGAAAACCCTTTGCTCCCTACTTTGCCTCTCTACAGTCAGTAGAAAATCTTCCAGTCGGAACTAAAGATAAACAGTAATTGTTGTCCCCCCCTACAAACATTACTGAAAAAAAAACAAAAAAAACATTGTTGTTACTGTTTAATAACGTTTTGTTAAAAAAAAACAAAAAAACAAAACAAAACATTGAAGTGTTTATTATTACTGTTGCTTACCCCCCCCCCCAAAAAAAAAGCTATCGGAAAACAAAATGAACTAAAAAAAAAAAATATTCAACAAAATAAATTTATTTTACTTTAAAAAAAACTTACGGTAAGTGTTTGTGATTTATTTTATCCAAATTTTTTGTATTAATTTTATCCATTTTGTTGTGTGTGTGTGTAATATCTTTTCCTTGTAATGTTGTTGCTATTCACATACTTTTAGCGTTCTTGCACCGTAGCTCCGAATTCTCGGCTTTCGTCAGCGTTAACGCCGAAAGCGTTCGTCAACACTCGGCTAAGATCGTGAAATCGGTGGGTAAAATACTGCAGGAGTACCGTTTTTGCTGGACTTGAATATGATCAAATTGTAGTCAGCTGGAAAGCAGGGAAATAGTTCCACAGGCATGCAGTTCTAAGAAAGAAACTTTGTTCATGGAATCTACATTTAGGACTAGGCACAGAAAATGAGTGGGAGAAATTATTTATAGTGGTTTCAGTTGAACGAGTATTTTTCCTGAAAGTTTGGTGAGGGGGGACCATAGATTGGAGCTCAGACAGTCACCTACCATGAAAATAGTGATAGAGTAAAGACAGGCTCGTAACGTCTCTTCTGTGGGAAGAGGTTGCAGGGAAGAGAAAAGGACACCCCCACCAGGTTACGAAGTCTATTTTTAACTTTGTCGAAGTATACTAAGAGTTTTACAGCAGTTACTGCCCAGATGTGGCAACAGTACTTTTTTTTTTTTTTTTTTTTACGCAGTGATCACCACTTATCAAGGCCCAGAAGCCACTCAGGGATAAGGGTTATTGCAAGTACATTACGTTAGTGTGGAGATTTGATGAAGTGTTTAATTAAGGGGGCGGTTCATTAGGATGTACCTGACTCTTACTTAGGTAGAGAATTGCATCAGCAGTGAGATATCTACTGGAGCGCTAGAAGGATCCCACCATTTTTCCAGCCCAGAAGCTTATCAAAACATGGAGCCTCCCAAAGACGAGAGCCATTCATTTCAATTGATGCCAGATAGGAGATCTGAGCGTTGATTATATAAAGATAGAAGCTTGGTTTTAGATGCATTAAAATTAACCAGCCACTTCTTTCCCCATTGCACTACATGCTCCGAGTCAGAGGAGAGAGAATCAGAGAGAACTTGGTCATTTACGGCATTTGATGTGTTGAAATAGATGGTAATGTCATCAGCATAAATGTCTTCGAACGATCTTAGGATGTGATTTGGAAGATCATTGATGTAGATCAGTAAGAGAGTTGGGCCCAAGATGGTCTTCTGAGGGACTCTGGCATTAATACTGTGAGCTTCTGATTTCTGCCTATACACCACTACTCTTATGAACCTATAAGAGAGAAATGATTTAATAATTGAAAAAACATTTCCAGCTATACCGTAGCTGGAGATCTTGTTAAGTAGGCCTTTATGCAATACCCCGTCAAAGGTCTTTGATATGTCAAGAGCAATTGCTCTAGAAAGGAAGCCTTTGTCGAAAGATTCGCTAATCCTATGGGATATAACCATTACCACATCTTCAGTAGATCTAGCAGAACGGAAATCATATTGCATGTCCCTAAGTAGGTTATTTTTGCTGAGATGGTTAACTACTTCTCCATTTAACACGGATTCCAGCGACTAACTTATGACACACAGGAGATTTATTGGTCTATTCTGAGAGGAAGATGACCGCTCACCTGAATTCTTAAATACAGGGCATACAGGTGAGTTTTTCCAGGGTGTTGGGAAGCAATTCTCTTTAAGACAACGCTTAAATAGCTTTGTAAGTATGAGAACTAGTTCTGGTTGAAGCTTTTTCAGCACTATAATTGAAATGCCATCAGGGTCAGTTGCTTTACTGGAATCAAGGTTTTTGATTAGCTTGGCAACATCACACACAGATATTTGTATATCGCATAGTGTGTTTTCTGATAAAAGAGGAAACATGAGGGGTTGAGGGCCTTAGTCGCATAGTGTAGAATTAGTTGCAAAGTTCTTGGCAAAGAGTTTGGCTTTGTCTGATGCTGACGAAATTACCTCAGGTCTATTGATGATGATTGGGATAGAGCACATGATTCTCCTCAGGATCCTGTTTGCTATTTGCCAAAACTGGTGGTAACCAAGCCGCTGCTCAGCTACTTTGGACTTAACGGACTGAGCATACAACTCTCTCGCATTCTTTATTACTCTTTTACAGTGATTGCTGGCAGTCCAAGAATCGGCTTTAGTTTCAGTACAGCTTCATGTTTTTCCTTTGATCTTCTTTCTATAAAGGCAATATTATCTTTTTAAAAATTTCTTCTCTGTATAATATGTGTTTTTACTCCCCTCTTCTGAGGAGAAGGGTTTGGCTTCGAAATGCCATGGCTTAAAGAGGTTTCCCTATCCGGAAATATTGTAGTCCTTTTTGAACTGAAAGCATAATAAAATTTCATTGTAATTTTTTTATCCCTTTGTTATTTTAACTTATTCTATAAACTTAGTTTGTGTTTTTAAATGTATTTATAGTGTATTTAAAACCATATTTCTAAACTCCCATTCTTATCTGAATTCATTTTAACTGGCGAGTCTAATTCCCATGTTATGCAATAAAATATGATAATAACATTTTGTAAGATGGACTTGCATTATAAAAAAAAGCTTTAAATCTATTTAAAATTTTACCCATCTCTTAATCTGCCTTTAAAATAGATATTATTAAAAAAATTATTTTATTGTATTATTTTATTCCATTTCTATATTCCATGCCACTTGAAACTATTTTCCTAAATTTTTCTCGTATGACATTTGTTTGTAATATATTAGTAATAGTTAGCAATATATGTATATACACAATAGAAAAAGTGGAAATACACATCTCTTTTCTAGTGTTCATCCACTTTGGTAAATGAGTTTGTATGTTTTAAATTATTAATACAGAAATAAAAAATTATACCGTTTCAATTAAATAAAAGAAGGAAGTATTTAAATGAAAGCATGCATTTGGCTCTTAAGGCACATGCTCCCTCCCGTCCTCTGACTGCTCTAAAATAAACGCTAATCCTTGAACCCCAATTCATTCCACATGGAGACACTGGTCTTTTAGCTACACCAATATGAGTCATTCGAAGAACACCAAGTTAAATGCGTCTATATATCTGTGTTGTGTGGAACCTCTTTATGTAGATCTAGTCCCACCATTTCTTTTGTTTTCTTTGTTTAATATTCTCTTACATATTCAAATAATTATATCCTATTCATTTATTTTAAAACAAATTAGTTGCTACAGCAGATTGTTTTTTTTTTTCACAGTACTTGAAAGATAAAATTTCTTGTAAATGTTAAAGGGGAATCTATCTCTAATCTCGCTCTTATTTATGAAGAATAGAGAAAAACTTTAAAGTAAGATACTCAATATCTTCATCCATGCGGGGATGCAGAAATACCTAGCGTAGAAACCAGACACATGGTTAACACTCTCGGTGTGATGGACCCATAAATCTTGTCAGATCATCCATCTAAGAGAAAGAAAACTGATAACAAAACTGAGAGAGGGAGGCCTCCTCAATCATGGTTGACAACCTTCCTGGAGCTGGTAACTCGAACAAATTCCCGACTTGCAAACCTAACATGATTAAGGAGTAGATAGGCTCTTCCTATCGCTGGCTTTCCCACTTCTTCTTTGTCTATTAGTCAGAGGTACAAAACCAGGGACTCATCAGAGTCACCCTGTGCTTGACCTTATTTCCTGACTAGGACACTGAATTCCGTTCCTCTATTCTCTATTTTAAATTTCTCTCTGTTTGAGCCGGTCTTGTCTGAGAGGTTAAGGGTAACTGATTGAGAGTTTGGCTTGCTGCTGTTTCCGACTGACAGTACAGGAGCCCTAACTCTTTGGTAACGCTTAGACTGGCTGCTCTATCATCAGATGTATAATATCAGGATTGTTGTAGTGCCATGTCGCACATGGAAAGGGACCCTGCTGCTATATCTGGTTGGTTTTCATGAGATCACACATTCTAGACTGGACTCGGCTGTGTGGTATACTTGGTGTCAAAACATACCCACTTTGCTCAAAAACATAATTTAATGACAACGCAAACAAATATCATGATAAAACCAGACAACCACCCACCGCAAGATCAACATAGGGTATGGAATATGTGCCTATATTAAAGATAGCGTTCTGTGTGGTAGGGATATCTCCAGAGAAGATCCTAATTTATCTCATATGTGCTTCTGGATTGCCCCTGCTTACACCACCGCATTTATATTTGCCCTCTATCGTCCCCACAACAGCAGAGTTACTATCTTTAAGAATATATCTGAGAAAATTGACCACATACTGTCTTCTCATCCTTCGGCTAACATTCACATTTGCGGTGACTTCAATGTCCATAATGGGGAATGGCTGACCCACTCAAATAAGACAGATGATAATGGGAAGTTCTATCACGATTTTGCCATTGCCTATGACCTCACTCAGATTGTTCACGAGCCCATCGGTGTGCCCGATACTACCGATCAGTATGCAAGTCTTCTAGACCTTTTTCTCACAACTTCCCCTGAGCTATGTTCATGTTCCATTCTATCTCCTCTGAGATCCTCCAACCACTCAGTTGTATCAGTTAAGATAAAATGAAATGTAATAAATCTTCCGACGTACCTCTCCACCGTACTGTGTATCGACACTCTATGGCTGACTGGGAAACATTTATACCTGATCTACCTCTGCATTCCATGTTTAAAAAAGATGTGTCCTCTATAGTATCAGACTTGATCGAATGGTTAATTGTAGGCATAGACCAATTCATACCATCCAAAAAATTCCAACAAAAACCTAACAGCCAGCCATGGTTCTCCCCAGAATGTGCTGCTGCCATCGCGCACAGAAATCACTTTTTCCATTACTACCAACGTAATAGATGTACTGAGACTAAAGCTGCTTTCAGGACTGCCAGCAACCTCTGTAAAAGAGTAATAAAAAATGCAAGAGAGCTATATGCCCAGTCTGTTAAATCCAAAGTAGCTAAGCAGCACCTTGGTTCCTACCAGTTTTGGCAAATAACAAATAGGATCCTGAACAGAAGCGTGCGTTCTATTCTAACAATTATCAATGGACCTGAGATCATCTCGTCAGCATCAGACAAGGCCAAAACATTTGCCAAGAACTTTGCAACTAATTCTACCCTATGCGACGAAGGCCATCAACTTCTTGAATTTCCTCCTATAACAGACAACACACTATGCAACATACATCTGTGCGTGATGTTGCCAAGTCATCTCCCTCTCAGTACAGACCAATAAATCTCCTGTGTGTCATGCTGGAATCCATATTAGAGAAGTAGTCAACCACCTCAGCAAAAATAACATTCTAAGTGACATGCAATATGGTTTCCGTTCTGTTAGATCTACAGCAGCTGTGCTAACGGTTATATCTCATAGGATTAGTGAATCTCTTGACAAAAGCTTCCTTTCCAGGGCAATTGCTCTTGACATATCAAAGGCCTTCAATAAGGTATGGCATAAGGGCCTACTTCACAAGATTTCCAGCTACGGTATTACTGGAAATGTTTTCTCAATCATTAAATCATTTCTCTCTGATAGGTTAATAAGAGTAGTGGTTGATGGGCAGAAATCAGAGACCCTCAGTATTTATGCTGGAGTCCCTCAGGGGTCCATCCTGGGCCCAACTCTCTTCCTGATCTACATCAATGATCTCCCTAAACACATACTTAAATCATTCATTGACATCTATGCTGATGACACGATCATCTATTTCAACACATCAAAGGCTGTAAATGACAAAGTTCTGTCTGATTCTCTCTCATCTGATCTTGAGCACGTGGTACAGTGGGGGGAGATGTGGCTGGTTACTTTTAATGCATCTAAAACTAAGCTCCTATCTTTACATCATCAACGCTCTGATCCCCATCTGGCATCAATTGAAATGGATGGCTCTTGTCTTGGGGAGTTTCCATGTTTTTACAAGTTTCTGGGTTTTACCTTTATTCCTGATCTGAAATGGAACACGTACATCAAGTCTGTTGCCAAGGTCACTGGGAAAATGGTGGGATCTTTCTACCGCTCCAGAAGATATCTCACTAATGATGCAATTCTCTATTTATATAAAAGCCAAGTACGCCCAAGGATGGAGTACTGCTGCCACATCTGAGCAGGAGCTGCTAAAAACAGTCTATTCTGCCTTGACAGAGTACAAAATAGACTTTGTGGCTTAGTGGGGGATGCCATTTTCTCTTCCTTGCAACCTCTTTCCCACAGAAGAGACGTTGCGAGCCTGTATTTGTTTTATCGTTATTTCCATGGCAAGTACTCGTCTGAGCTCCAATCTCTGCCCCCCCCTTACCAGGCTTTCACGATAAACACCGATCTAGCTGAAACCACTGTCAGTAATTTTCCCCACTCTTTATCTGTGTCTAAATCAAAATGTAGATTCCATGAACAAAGCTTCTTTCTTAGAAGTGCACGCTTGTGGAACTCTCTTCTGTTTGCCTGTTTCCCATCTGACTACAACTTGGATGTCTTCAAGTCCAACATAAATAAATTCCTGATAAACCGCCTCCTTAAGTAAGACACTTTATCAAATCTCCAATACTAATAATTACTACGATATTATCGCATTGATTACTGTACACGCAATAACCGTTATCCCCGAGTGGCTTCTGGGCCTTGATAAGTGGTGACCACCATGTAAACATGTAACATTACAGGATGCCTCCCTCTTTGCCATAAGGACTCAGGTAGATGTATGCACGCACTTAGAGTCTATATTTGTAGCACCCTCCCTTAAACTAGAGAGAAAAATCTTGAATCGGATGACCGGGCTTTATGTGCTTTCGACTAATATTTCATCACTGTGTTAGTTATATTTTCTCTATTGTTTTTCCTCCAGTCAGGTTTGTACCCTAATCGATCATGTCATTTATAGTAAAGATGCAGCACTCTCCTTGGATAGTAATGCCCAAATACATCTTTTGTACGTCATCAGTCAAATACAAAATAGGCAAAATTCGTAGATGCTAGTAAGCATTGTAAGATAGAAATAGTGACAGTCAAAAGAAATCATGCTGAAATAATCAGGGAATGCATAGAATCGCCAAAGATAGAGACTCGTAATTTCGGAAAAATCTATACTAGTGTAGTGTATAAAGGACAATCAGTAATTCCTCCACTGAACAACAACCAGAAGGTTGCATGCACGGTAACGGAGAAGGCGGAACTGCTGTCCCGGTGATTGCCTCTAACTCCACCTTAGAGCCAACAAACAACTCTCTCCCAAATTTCCCTATGAGGTCTAAAGCCACATTAGATGATATAAAAATCACTCCTTCTCATGTCTGCGATACATGATACATCCAAGTCCTTTGACAAAGTCTGGCATAAAGGGCTGCTAATGAAAATTAAATCGTACATTATAACTGGACGTATACTAAATATAATTAGATCTTTCTTAGACAATAGAAGCATACAGGTTTTCATTGATGGACATACATCCAAGCAGCATAACATTAATGTGGTAGTGTCTCAGGGGTCGATCCTTGGACCATTATTATTCCTGATATTCAAAAACGACCTCCCTGATAATATTGTGTCCGAGATGGGTATATTTGCTGATGATACAATGCTCTATAACATGCATTAAGGAAGAAAAGATGTACATAAATCTAAGACAATGGCAAAATCATTAGAAAATGACGTCCAGACCATAGTTGAATGGGGACGCAAATGGATGGTAATATTTAATGCTAGGAAAACTACGCTGCTCTCCTTTAACAATTACAAGACACCTCTCGAACCGCTTATATCGATGAAAAAAAACCCACCCTACCTGAGAATTATACCTTCAAACTCCTTTTTGGGACTATTTTACCATATTTTACTTTGTGGGCAAAATGAACTGGAACAAATACATAGAGGACATTGCAAAGACTGCTGCAAAGATGGTTGATTCCCTCAATCGAGCTAGAAGACTACTCACACCTGAGAGTATCCCATACCTCTACAAGGCCACCATTCGCTCATGCATGGAGTGTTGTTGCCACATCTGGGCTGGTGCATCTACCACTAGCCTCTCCATCTTGGATAGGTTCAAAAAAAAAGTTGTCAATCTAATCGGTCCCACTTTATCAACTAAGCTCCACTTTTTGTCCCATCGTCACAATATTGCATCTCTGTGAATGTTTTAATGGAATGTGTTCTGATGAACTCATTGCACTTGTACCCCGTACATATTTCAGACAAACCCGTTCAGTAATAAGATATCACCCTTTCACTGTTGAGGTCCCTTGATGCCAAAAAGCTTTCTATTCTAATAGTTTCTTTCCTTGAACAGCTGGACTTTGGAATTCCCTTCCTGCTACCTGCTTTTCTGGTCGTACTGATATGCAGAAGTTTAAATGTAACATAAACCGAAATCTTGCTAATCTTTCCTAGACATGGTCTCAAAAAGTAGCCTTTTACGTCCAAGTGGTGGTATGCTTTGTTAGGAGTAAACATTAAATAAATAAATAGAGCTGGTTGAGTGCATATGTGAGTATATTTATCATACAAGTGAATGTTAGACATAAAAAATGATATACATGAAAAGTAATTATAAAATGCTGAATAGGTGTGGGAGGCTGGTATATGGATCTGCAGAATAGATTTCCACATAGGGGTCAAGGAGTCGGGTGTCGGAGTTGGAGTCGGGAGTTGGAGTCGGAGTCTAAGATATCAAAGGAGTCGGAGTCGGAGTTGGAGTCGGCATTTTAGGAATTCAAGGAGTCAAAGTCAGAGTCGGAGTTGGAGTCGGACTTTCACCATCCGATTCCGCAACCCTGGATATAAATATGGAAGTTATAACCCAACATAAAGGAAAATGTAAAGAGAAAAAAACGATAACTTTTTAATATGTCCATCAGCATTTCGTCTTTATTTTAATACTTTCTCATGAGAACTGATTTGAAGAAAATTGCAGAAATAGATATTTGAAAATACATGGTGCGTTTGTGATGTGTGAAGACTGTTTTTGTCTTTCTTTCAAATGTAACAGTAGACATTAGATTTCAAAATATATTTGAAACAATCTAAATAAACTGGGAATTCCAACAATACAAATTACATCATAAATCATAAAATAAACACTAAAAAACAACTTCTCAATGCAGCAATATATGTTGTCCCATGCAATAACAGCCAGGTGCAATTTAACACAAACGTAAACAAAAATGCCTGCTGAAAGTAGATATCTAAAAAAAAAAGAATTCCTTGAATAAATGCACTATTCTCTCACACATTAAAATATGATCATTCCCTTAACTATAAACAAGCTAGACTCATTAAATTAATTTAAAATAAGGCTTGCCAAAGATTTCTTGAACATATAAACCTTGACACAATTAAACGGTTTTTGCAATTTATCTCCTTTACTCAGCTAATTTATATTAATTGAACTTGAATTTAAATCCTAGCAAACTACTTTACACAACATTCCCCCTAAAGAATTTGTACACAACATCTATATATATAAAAGGCAAAAGTGGCGCACACGTTTTTGTATGTCCAAGAAAGGTCTTTTCCAGGGGAGGGGTTTGGGGAGGGTACTATGTTTTAGAACTTTTTATATACTCCCTAGATTATAATATCTATTATTTGCGAAGGGACGTCATCTCTAGATTTATTTTGATCGACTTTTATAAAATTCATGCTATGCAATCCTCTCCCGTGTTTGTTCGTGTTTTTCGTATAAAAGCGAACCTAATCGAAAGCGAAGACAGCTTCCTGGCCTTTCGTGCCGGGACGTCCAGGAAGCAATTAGATTTGATCAGTGTGGGAGAAATCCCTCATATCAGACAATTGCTATTCATTTGGACACTCCATTTTTGTGAGGAGCTGGTTTTCCCCAACATCGTGGGGAAACAAATAAATGAAACAGTGGAAAGCTGAACTGACCTTTAGCCAACCTTTATTCCTGCACATGCGTATTCATTTAGCAAGTTAACTCTTTGATTGACATCGCTAAATTTCAACGCTTTTCACTCCCTATAGCCTCGTAGCTCAGCGGTAAGATGTCACATTTTCTTTCACTTTTTTCCCCATCTTTGTGTCACTGTGTCACGGGTTCGAGCCTGCCTGACTACTAACACTTTTTTTTTTCTTTTACACCACCAAACACCCGGGTAACGCCGGGTACCCCTGCTAGTCGATAATAACTGTAAAACACTAAAATAAGGAACAATTCATTCAATTTACAATTTATAAATGCACCACATATCTTGAATTCTAACGTCTATTGTTTCACTTGTAAGAAAGAACAAAATCACAACATGTATTTCCAAATATTGACTTCTGTATTTTTTCTTTCAATCAGAAACCTTAAGAAAGTTTTGAACACTAGGTTAATGAAGACAAAAAAAAAGCATTGTTTTTTTATTTTTTATTTTCGAAACACACACGCACACAAATATATATATGTGAGTGTGTTGTGTGTGTTTATACATATATATATATATATATATATATATATATATATATATATATATATATATATGTACATACATATATGTGTGTGTGTGTGGGTATTTATTATTATTCGTCAGACTTAAGCTCAACAGACATTTAGTAGATTTTCTAACTCCAGAGCACGTATACAGAAATAATAGAAGGTTAGTTTTCTGTGACCCTGTTTTTCTACATTACAAAAAGATAATTTTTTGATGGACTGCTTCGTTAACAGTTAGACAACCAAAATAAAAAGTTAGACAACCAAAATAAAAAGTTAGACAACCAAAATAAAAAGTTAGACAACCAAAATAAAAAGTTAGACAACCAAAATAAAAAGTTAGACAACCAAAATAAAAAGTTAGACAACCAAAATAAAAAGTTACATATTCTGTTTTTTCTATGCGTGTCACTCATCAGAAAGAAATATCAGGAATCAAAAAAAGTAAATAATACAACTCACATTACCAAAGGATTTGTGTATGCAGATTCAATTAGGAATATAAGTATCCGTCCCCACAGCGACTTAGTTCACAATACTAAGCCGAACCAATGGAACAAGAAGAAACGACAGGTGGATCTGGAGGCGTGTTCACGGCCAAGGATATTGGGACAATCAAACCAAACGGTACTGTAGACTACTCTCGGAAATTCACATTCCGAAATAGATTCCGAAATGTACTTAAATCAGACAACATGAACGATCAATCAATACACTTCGAAGCACCCCAAAAAATAACACAACGGAACAATCAAACGAACTGGAATCAAGTACTACTAAAAGGATACGGCCAGTCCAAACACCACATCATACCGTATCTTTTAACAACATGGATAAAAGACATCGATGCAGAAGCAGCATTCACCATGGCAACAGCATACAGAGTAGAAGGAATACAAGTGTTCATAGATGACATAGTATGCCAAGAAATCACAGACACCAAAGGAGAAACAAGATACCATCACCAGCACCGAAATTTTACTTGTACGAGGACTACCGTAAATATGAAGGATTCGGTAACTTACTAGACATTTCACACATACAAAGCAAAAATTGGTTAGAATGTGAACCAGTCGATTACGACTCAGCACGATTACCAACATATACTTACCGATACTGGATGCCAGCTAGTTTAGCATTTATCTTGAACACGCCTCTGTCATAGTGCACTGTAGATAAACTACTGTTGATTTTATAAAATTATTTTTATATAATGGCTTGAATTAAAGTTTAAAATGAAAAGTCAAGTATCATGCTTCAGTTGTGCTTTAAACAGAAACATTCATTTTAAATACGTTCCTGTTTTATCAAAGAACCAACAGTTAATTTTATACGTTGGGCCATTCTGTTTGTGTGATGAGAAAACTTCTTAAATGCCCTTGTGATGTTAGGCTGTATAAGGATGTTAACTTTGGTCAAAATCAAACTGTTCCTCCTTTAATCGTATTTTTTCGATTTTCGATACTTATTGCAGGCATTCTGATACAAAACCCATCTAAGAACACTCCCAAACAAATAGAATATATTTATGTGAAATTTTTTTTAAAAAGCGGCCCAGCTGAGGTAACAAACTCATACATAGCGAAAAAGTTCGTTTTATATATTACTAGCAGGGTGACCCGACGTTACCCGGGATTGAATAATAATCAACGAATGTTTCACACTCCCATATTTTTATTGTCATTGAAATCCATAAAATAGCCCATTGATTAATTCCCTGCTCTAATTCGGGACCCATCCTGGTGCACCAGGTGGAAGCTCCATGTGTCTCTCGCAGTGACTAAGTTCAAAATATACTGTAGTTTACATTGCACTGTAGAGAACCTACTGTTGATTTTTTAAACTTTTTTTTTATATATATAATGGCTTGAATTAAAATTCAAAATGCAAAAGTCAAGTAGCATGCTTCAATTGTGAAAAACAGAAAAATTCATTTTGAATGCGCCCTTGTCATATCAAATCCCTACTGTCGATTTTATATGCCTAGCATTACTGGTTGTGCGATGATAATTGCTTGAAGTTTTACATGAAAAAGTCAAATATCATTGTGAAATTGTGCTTTAAACATAAACATTTATCTTGAACGCGCCTCTGTCATATTAAAGAACCTACTGTTGATTTTATATGCCGGGCCTTTAGTCTTGTGTGTTAACGAAACTTCACAAATGCACTTGGGATGTTAGGCTGTGTAAAGTGTTAACTTTGATCAAAATCGCTTGTTCCTTCTTTCTTATAGAAGACATTCTGACACAAAACCTATCTAAGAACACTGCCAGGCACATAAAGTACCTTCGCATGAAATTTCATAAAAATCGACCTAGCCATTTCCGAGTCTGTAGGAAACGAGCTCACAGAGACAGATAAAGTTCGTTTTATATCATAGTAGAGAAAGAGATAAGTAGAGATGCTATTATAGATATCATCATCATCATCATCATCATCATTATTATTATAATCCTGGCGTTAATTAATTATTTTTTCTAATTAATTTTTACTAAAAGTTCTTTCATTAACTTCATTCAAACTGATCATACTCGTCTAAACAGTATACATTTTCCCCCAGTTCATCATCAACATTTTTAATTAGACAAATGATAATTAGTTGTATTCAATTTGATAACAGTCATAATATTTTTAAAAATAACGATGCAAGTTTTTTTTTTTTTGTCTTTTTCATTTTTATCAAATCTTTCTTTTGCGATTTGTAAAGAAATTCACAAGATTCTGATATTCCAGGTCTCTCAAGATTTTCCTTAATCGATAGATATTTTGGTTGACTGTCTGGCTGGCATTTATTTCTTTCTTTCCATATAACCACCACCACCACCACCACCACCACCACCACCACCACCACCACCATAATGATGATCATCATTATCATCATTTTATGGTTACTTAAAATCACTTACACTTTATACTTTATACTTGATTGCTAAAGCTTAATCTGCTAAACTTTGCTTACCAATGCTCTTTGAGGTGCTGCAATAGACAGTTGTGTTTTATACAAATGAGATATTTATATGTAAATATATTAAATGAAAAGATAGAAATTTCAAAGAAATTTTGGAATATCTTAAAATTGTGTAAATGTGGTATTATGGTAACTGAGATGATTCTAATTAAGAGGAGGATAGACATTTAATCAATTAGACTAATGACCCTCATTGTCACCACATTTTTGATAGCCTTGTGCCTAATCTGTTTTCAATGTAATTTTTTCAATATTTTCTGCAAATAAATATTTTGAAATGTAGTATCTCTTCTGTCCTAAGTCAGTAGAAGGAAAATTCTATCTGACTTGGACAATTTTTATTTTTGTCCCCTTCTTGCAGTACTGGATATTCTCCACATTAAAAAAAAACCCACCTTGTGTTTTACTTTGCTCTCATGGGAAAGCAAGTAAAGCACTTTCCCACACCTGAGCCCATTCTTATCTCAACAAATCTACTATCAAACCATGTATGGAGTACTGTTGTCATATTTAGGCTGGTGAATCTCTGCCCCATTTAAGGATGCTTGATAAGGTGCAGAAACGTGTCTGTAATTTGGTTCTCCCCTTTCTTATTCTCTGCACCCACTCTCTCACAACTTTGATGTTGATAGTCTCAGTCTTTTATATAAATACTATTATAATATGTGTTCTTCAGAATTGCCTGATCTATTCTCTGCTTCCTTTGTTCCAGCTCGTTTGATTTGTTGGTCTAGTGGTCTTCGTTGTTCTGATATCTCATTGTAATACAGCTATCAGTTCCAGTAGCTTATTTCCAAAAACTGAAGACTTGTGGAACTTGCTTCGTACTGACTGTTTTCCTTCTACCTACAACCTGGGCCTTTTCAAGACTAAGATCAATAGGCAACTCCTGTCTTTGAAATGCTGATCTTTCGTTCTTGTTATATCCTTATATCAAGTGGCTTCACACCTTGTCTTCCAAAAAACCAGTGACAGACATTAATGATCTTTTGTGATTTTTTTTATTTTTAATCTTATTAGACGACAGAGGTCAGAGAGAAGAAGCACAATCACGTGAGAGAAGACGATCACGTTTTATTCAGGAAATAAATAAATGAGGTTGTTACTTAAATCAAAGTGAATTCAGTTATTAATTGTCTTCTGTTCCCTGTGATGTACTCGCTACAACGTGTTGGGTTCCGTGTATAAACGTGTACTAGATTACATAGGCTCTATGAAGAAGTCGGTCTCTGCTAACAAACAAACAAACACCAACAATGACTGAACTAAACAAACAAACAAACACCAACAATGACTGAACTAAGTTCAGTCATTGTTGGTGTTTGTTTGTTTGTTTGTTAGCAGAGACCGACTTCTGCATAGCGCCTATGTAATCTAGTACACGTTCATACACGGAACCCAACACGTTGTAGCGAGTACATCACAAGGAACAGAAGACAAGTAATAATTGAATTCACTTTGATTTAAGTAACAACATCATTTATTTCTTTCCTGATTAAAACGTGATCGTCTTCTCTCACTTAATTGTGCTTCTTCTCTCTGACCTCTGTCCTCTCAAACATCATCCACCTATTGAACATGTTCCTGAACGTTATCTCAAATGTGCTCCTCTGTCTGTTGCACACGTTCTCTTTTCATAGTCTTTTTCTTTATCCTTTTAGTGACGTCATTTTGCATACATTTGTATACACGCATCTGCAGTTCGTTACACGTATACAGATAGTGTCTCATATTTTCAGGTCTGCATGAAGTCTCCCTCGTTGGTTGCAGGAATTCATTAACCTACAAGATTGCATGTTTTTATTGTCAATACTAAGTAATAATTAGCAAGGGTTGCATTCAAAGTCAGGGAAGGTTTGACCTAGGATGCACAAAAGTAATGGCACAGAAGCAACGTTTCCACTTTGTTGGTTTGCAGTTCGAAACATTACAAGTGAGTCAAGTTATTACTTGTCTTTTGTTTCTTGCAACGTACTCGCTACAACGCATTGGGTCGTATATGTAAACGTGTACTACATTACATAGGCTCTATGCAGAAGTCGGTCTCTGCTAACAAACAAACACTAACAATGACTTAACTTTTATTAGATTAAAAATAAATCATAAAAGATCATTAATGCCTGTACTCCCTTATACAGAGACATAGACGACCAGAGGATGACGGTCCCTGATGCCAGCTCTACCTGAATTTTGAGCAGAGTCGTAATATCCAGATTGCAGTGCTAATATCACTTGGTGCAAAATCTATCTGCTATGGAAGCCCAAGTTTCAGATGGCAAAGCTCTGCCATTACCACGTTGCCACCGCCCTGTATCATGGTGAAGAATGATTGAACTTTGGTGGGAAGAGAAGGATAGTGTACAACACCGGATGCTCACATGCTTGGTGATTATTGATATTTTCATTGCATCTCTTTCAAATTTCTTACACAGTTCATGTCGCTTTCAATAATATTGCTTATTGCTATTGAAATTTTAACAGATATTAAAAGACGGGGGATAGTTTTGGTTTGCAAATGTCAAATGTCGTAATTGCATTCCATGCTGGTTTCTTCTGTGGCTTTAAAAGACTCTACAGAAACCAATAAAATTCGACCTATACATTTGTTTCCGTTTTAAAATCACTCGGCCACTACTTGAACAGAAATATATATATATATATATATATATATATATATATATATATATATATATATATATATATATATATATAGGGTGTTGCAGAAATAACTGTCATTTTTTTTAAATCTTGCATCACCGAAAATCACATGAAAAATATAATATTCCACACTAGAATTTATAAAATGGCAAAACTTTTTGAATAAATTGACAAAAAAAATTATCTCATTTTCAATAAAAATCTCATACGACTTTTGGTTATTCCCAAAGCTCAAGGAAAACCTTAGAGGCTGTCGTTATGAGACAACCGAGGAGATGAGAGGTTGTGACCTGCGTCATTGACATGCTCACTCGAAAGAACTTCCGTGGCGCTTTCCAGAAGTTGTTGGAACGGTGCAACAAATCCATTGCAGCCAGAGGAGATTACTTCGAAGGGGAGTAGAGTTTCGCGTGTGTATATTAATAAAAGTGCTCCTACAAAAAAAATCTATTGAAGTCACCTCGTATGTCATGAATTTTTTAAAAACACTTGAACTTCTGCTTCACCCTATATATATATATATATATATATATATATATATATATATATATATATATATATATATATATATATATGGTCTGCCATAAGTAACTATATAATTTGATTTCAATATAAAAAACGTGACATAGAAGAAACACGCAACTGCAAATATTTAGAACAGATGTAAAATTAAACACCGGTATTCACTTTCAAAATATTCAAAGCAGAGTTTTTTTTGTTGTTTTTTTTTTTTTCAATTTCATATGGTTGTCATTGATTGGTTGAATTGAATCATGTGAGGAAAATCCACGATTGTGGTTATTCAAACTGCTACCTGGTAATGTTAAAAGCCATTTAATTCTAAATAATTTATGTGTCTGGAATAGGAATTAACTCTACGTTTGATTCAGTTAGCGATAATTTTTATCATCAGGAACCATCTGCATTATTTTTAGAATCGAACAATAATAACATGACTTTCGTTTCTTTCAATCTTCAAAACAACTATTTGCGATTGAAAACTAATACCACTGCTACTATTAGTTACTAATAGTACTGTGCAGCTCTTTAAAAAGTACAGGACATCTTTGGCCAACTTTATATGCACAATGGCACGGAAAATTCATTTCTGGCCTTCGTTTTGTTGAATTTTTTTTTTTGTTTTGTTTTTTTTATCAAAATTGACACTTTCAAAAATTTTGCAGAGAATCTTTGTGGTGTGCGTGATGAATATAGTGAGAGATTCTATCAATGGTGGACAAACGGTTTAAAGGAAAATGGAACCTTGGCATATTGGCAGACTACTACTGGAATATAAAAAGGAGGGATGACACTCAACATAAGGATGATAAGAGAACAAATGTTGTTTAAACTGACAATTCTGTGCTTTTTCATCGATAACAAACATAATAAAATATGATTTATAGTACATGAAAGTAATCTAGAGAAATAAAGGTCGAATTTAATACCAGGATATTTTTCTTACACCGAAACAGATCTTATGTGGCATGTACTTGTTTTTAACGTGAAATTTGTTGCACAGTGAAATTTGTATTATTTAGACTACTGTTTTTATCTTGGGTGTTATTCTCACAATTTTTCTGCTGATGTAACCCCGACCTTCTTTAGATGTATCTTGCCGAAGTTGGGAATTTCGAACAACACTTTATTTAACCTGAAATTTGTTGCACAGTGTTATTAAATTGAAACTGAATGCAGTTATGGGCAAATAAATAAATAAAATTTTAAAATAAAAAATAGAAATTTATGAAATATACAGAAAAGGGGAAAAAAATGAAATATATTAATACTGACATTGATACTAATAAAATTAAAGATGAATGATAAATGTGAAACATGTTTTAAAAAATTAATTTCAAATTAATGCCATTTTCTGACGAATAATCCTCACTGGCAACGGTCTTCCTATGCACGTTTGAATTAATGTTAAATACACATTTTAAGAAGAGGAATTTTCTTCTCGAAGTATCATTTTATAGGGAACTTCCATCACATGTACGAGTGTTATAAATATAAAAAATTATAGTGTGATCACATTTGTATTGAATACACATATATATGCGTGTGTGTGCATGTGTTAAATTATATATATATATATATATATATAGTAATTTTATGAAATATATATGGCAATTAAGCTACACAGAATATTCCGCGTTTCATTCTCGTGAGAATTCGTCAGGTTTATGCGAAAAGTTGTGGTTATTGCGCGTTTATATATACGCACATGCTATTGAGTTTTTTGTTACCCAGTCAGCTTACTAGTTACCACTGCGCCCATCATAATCAGCCAAAGGGCAGGCATTTACAGGACAAAGGTACAGTTGACCTCCGCTTCACCCCTTCTCTTGGTGTGTTTATGGGAAGGGTAGATATCTTTTTGTTGTAGTAAACTGGCCTGCTTTCAGCCTAGGTGTAGCTGGATATGTTATTTTGTGTTTTTTTTTAATATTTCGGATATTATACTAGTTTTATATATATATATATATATATATATATATATATATATAGAGAGAGAGAGAGAGAGAGAGAGGGAGAGGGAGAGAGAGAGAGAGAGTTGTTTATTAATATCTATGTTTATTTTATTCTTTATTTCATTTATTTATTTATTTATTTTCTCTTGTTAATGAATGAATTGTTATTACCTTTTATTTCTTGTCTTAAATAATTTTACCAAGAAGTCTTCATAAATTTTGGTTTCGGTTCCGATTATAACTGATGGCACTCAAGTCATCTATTTTTTTATAAATAATTTTACCAAGAATTCTTCATAAGTTTTAGCTTCAGTTTCGATTATAGCTAAAAGAAACTCAAGTTATACATAATCATAAATTAGTAATTTAAATTCTATGATGTGAATTGGTTAGATTTCAAATCTAGAATTTATTTTTATTATATGCAAGACAAAGAATACATTTCAATAAGTATATCTCCTTAAACTATATCCAGTGGTGAGGCCCCAGCTTGCGGGTTTTGGGGAGTGTGAAGCCACCCTTTAATTGGCATTGCTCCCAGGTCCACTCTAACCCGGAGTGGTAGTACCTGTTAGGGTCCCAAGTATGGGTTAAATAGAAACCGACTTGAAAACAACAAATATATTCTATTAAAAATTTTTTCTTCAAAATCTTTGGATTCGGCATTAAATAACCCGAAAAGGGTTGATATGCCATAAAACAAAAACAACCAACCAACCTTAACCTATAAGTTTTCGATGTTCCGTTTGCCTGCTTCCCACCTGACTACAACTTGGATGTCTTCAAGTCCAACGTTAACAAATTCCTAATGAACCGCCCCCTTAAGTAAACACTTCATCAAATCTCAACACTAACGTACTGTACTTGCAATAACCCTTATCCCTGAGTGGCTTCTGGGCCTTGATAAGTGGTGACCTCCGTGTAAAAAAAAAAAAAAAAAAAAAAATGTCTACCCATCTCCTCAGAGGAGAAAATCTGAGCAAAATTATCGGTTTATTTAGCAAATTAAGTATAAACCATTATAATATTTGCTAATATGTTCTCCTCTGAGGAGATGGGTAGACGTCGAAAACTTATAGATAGATATACTTATTGAAATGTATTCTTTGTCTTGCATTTAATAAAAATTCTAGATTTGAAATTTAACCACTTCATTTCATAGAATTTAATTTACTAAAAAAAAACAAAAAAAAAAACTAATTTATGATTTATTTGCTCTATCTGGTATATTGAGCATTTTTTTTTATTTTGCTGGGATTGTCTTTTAAAATATTAGAACCAATAGTATTTTGTAGGAACAATAATCACTGGATGTCCATACCAGTAGATCTATTGCATTACACTATTTTGAAGTGTACACACACACACACACACACACACACACACACACACACACACACATATATATGCTGACGATATATATATAGCCTGACGAATCCTATAGTGGATGAAACGCCGAATATTCAGTGTAGCTTAATCGCCATATATATTTTATAAATTACTAATTAGCTCTACCTACGTATTGAGCACTTTTGAAGTAAATACTTAAAGTTTACGCATAAATCTATACTTTCGTATATTAATTTTATGTGAGTAAATGAAGTAGTTATATATATATATTATATATATATATATATATATATATATATATATATATATATATATATATATATATATTCTTCATATGTTTCGGTTTCGATTCAAGCTGATGCACCCAAATCATATGGATATATTTTTTATTTTTGAAATCACAACTTTATAATTATAAGAATCGATAGAAAATTGATTCTATAATAATATTTACGAAATCTGCATAAATCAAAATATCATATTTAAGCGTATTCTACGACCGGGCTACGCCGGTCGCCGCTGCTAGCTTAGATAAATATTTTGTCGTTTTTACAAAAGCGCTTTTGCCTTTTGGTCAAGCTGTTCCGGCAGATACTGCAAGCAAAGACCATATGTGTGGACAACCTCACATATAAGACCTTAGTCAATGTAGGGGCAACCCTTCATACCAATTGTCACTATCCAGCTCCCCTACTCCCCGGGGAGCTGGTCCCCATTTCCCCTTCACTCCTCCCATTAAAAATCGGCCTTGTGCCTAATTTGCTCAGTGGGGGAGCAAATAAATACCATCTGTTCCGGCAGATACTGCAAGCAAAGACCATATGTGGGGGCGACCCCACATATAAGACCTTGGTCAATGTAGGGGCAACCCTTCATACCAATTGTCACTATCCAGCTCCCCTACTCCCCGGGGAGTTGGTCCCCATTTCCCCTTCACTCCTCACTTTAAAAATCGGCCTTGTGCCTAATTTGCTCGGTGGGGGAGCAAATAAATACCATCTGTTCCGGCAGATACTGCAAGCAAAGACCATATGTGGGGGCGACTCCACATATAAGACCTTAGTCAATGTAGGGGCAACCCTTCATACCAATTGTCACTATCCAGCTCCCTTACTCCCCGGGGAGTTGGTCCCCATTTCCCCTTCACTCCTCACTTTAAAAATCGGCCTTGTGCCTTATTTGCTCGGTGGGGGAGCAAATAAATACCATCTGTTCCGGCAGATACTGCAAGCAAAGACCAGATGTGGGGGCAACCCCACATACCTGACCTTTAACCAGCTCCCATTTCCCACCTCCT